>NW_015546031.1:154641-164595 GCF_001515605.1 Sinocyclocheilus anshuiensis | reverse complement strand
GGCACGTCCTAAGGAAAGCTCATTGTGGGACTGGCTCGTAGTGGCTGAAATTCTGCACCAAGGCTGAATTTCGGGAAAGAGACTTCAGATACAGTACTAGGGACCACTTAGGCCTATATAAAAGCATCCAAAAAGCAGCATGTCATGGGACCTTTAAGAGAAGATATCGCCAGAAGAAAGGTAGTCTTTATCGTGAGGTGGTGATCAGAAATCTCCTCAATAGGCTCGAACGGAGGCTTACAGAGAGCTTCAAGCACCACTGCCAGGTCCCACGTGGGGACGCGGGATCGTACAAGAGCGCACCGTGGAGGAAACGTGTTACTAGGAGGTGTCTTCCCACTATCTGGCCACCGAGAGGGGCGTGGTAGGCCGCAATGGCAGCCACGTAGACCTTCAGGGTGGAGTGGGTTAATCCTGTAGAGAAACGGGCCTGCAGGAACTTCAGTACTGTACCGACTGGGCAGTTAGCTGGGTCGAGCTGGTGATCTCTACACCAGGAAGTGAAAAGTTTCCACTTCAAGGCGTACAGTTTCCTTGTGGAGGGAGCTCTGGATTGGAGGATGGTCTCAACAACCTCGGTTGAGAGACCGGAAGCTACTAGTTGTGCCCCCTCAGGGGCCACAGCCATAACTTCCACAGCTCCGGGCGGGGGTGAAATATCGTGCCCTCCGCCTGTGAGAGGAGGTCCCTCCTGATGGAAATCACCCAGTGGAGCTGGATGAGTCAGAGAGAACCAGAGGGGACAGTGCGATGTCGTCTTGAGTCGCAAACAGGTCCACCTGAGCCTGGCCAAAAACTCTCCATATCTGCTTCACCACCTCGGGGTGAAGCATCCATTCTCCGGGCCTCGGCCCCTGCCTCGACAGGATGTCTGCTCCTACACTGAGATGCCCAGGAATGTGCACTGCTCTCAGTGAGAGGAGTTTCTCCTGGGACCACACAAGGATCTGGTGCGCCAACTTGTACAAGGGGCGCGAACGCAGACCTCCCTGGTGGTTGATGTAAGAGACCACCGCTGTGTTGTCGGTGTGCACCAACACATGGTGACCTCTTAGGTCTGGGAGAAAGTGTTTCAGTGCTCGAAACACGGCCAGCATCTCCAGGCAGTTGATGTGCCAAGTGAGATGGCGACCACTCCACAGACCGCAGGCAGGGTGGCCACTCATGACCGCACCCCAACCGGTGAGGGATGCATCCGTCTCTAGCATCACGCGCCGACAAGGAGCTCCAAGCACCGGGCCCTGAGACAAGAACCAAGGTCTCCTCCAGAACCCCCTGGTCTTGAGCCACCACTGTAGGGGCCTCATGTACAGCAGGCCAAGAGTAATCACGTTGGACGCAGCTGCCATCAGACCCAGCAGTCTTTGAAACTGCTTGACAGTGAGTGACTGGCCTTCTTTCACTCTCTTGACTGCAGTGAGGATTGACTCGATCCGAGCAGGGAATAAACGTGCCTGCATCGTGGTCGAATCCCACACCACGCCCAGATAGGTGGTTCTCTGTAATGGAGAAAGCACACTCTTCTTGGCGTTTAGTCTTAACCCCAACTCTCTCATGTGAGTGAGAACGGCATCTCGATGTCGAACCGCTACCTTCTCTGAATGAGCTAAAATCAACCAATCGTCTATGTAGTTGAGTATGCGGATGCCCTGGAGTCGCAATGGAGCCAGAGCAGCATCCACACACTTCGTGAAAGTACAGGGTGAGAGTGCAAGGCCGAAAGGAAAAACACGATATTGGTAAGCTTTGACCCCAAAAGCGAACCTCAGTAACTTCCTGTGATGAGGAAGGATGGAGATATGGAAATATGCGTCTTTTAGATTGATCGTGACGAAACATTCCTCGGACCTGATCTGAGACACGACTTGTTTGAGTGTGAGCATTCTGAACTTCAGTCGCATGACTGAGCAGTTCACTAGGCGCAACCCCCCATCCTTCTTCGGAACAATGAAGTACCGGC
The DNA here is from genome assembly GCF_001515605.1 of Sinocyclocheilus anshuiensis. Classification (NCBI taxonomy): domain Eukaryota; kingdom Metazoa; phylum Chordata; class Actinopteri; order Cypriniformes; family Cyprinidae; genus Sinocyclocheilus; species Sinocyclocheilus anshuiensis. The sequence continues at coordinate 162,635 of NW_015546031.1, read as the reverse complement.
TGTAGAACCCGGAGTCTGTCTCGTGCGGAGGGACCACCTCGATGGCCTCCTTCTTTAAGAGAGTAACTACTTCTTGTTCTAATACCAGAGCCTGCTCGGGACCCACTAGAGTGGGGTTGATCCCGTTGTATCGAGGCGGACGAGAACCGACCTGGATTCTGTAGCCTCTTTCTACGGTACGCAGGACCCATTGAGATACATTTGGCATTAGCTTCCACGCTGCTAAGTAATCTACTAAGGGAATCAGTCTCTCGAGATTGATCTCTGGTGTGCCCAGAGCGGCACACCGGCAGGGGACGACCGAAATAGCTGCTCTGGGGGCCTCCGCAGAGGTCGCGAGCCTCTCAGTGCCGCCGGGCGGAAACTGAAAGAAACGCTCGCCGGAGACTGCTGCGCCCTGGAACACCGGCAGGGTTGGCAGAACGATCTCTCAAGGGCACTGGGAGGAGACGGGCACCGTGTAATGCGGTGTGAATCTCTCGTCCCCAGAAGGGCCTGCCCTCGCTAGTCCTGCACTTAGATAGTCAGGACCGTTTGGTCGAGGACCTCTTAGCCTGAAGGATGGTCCGCAGATCCGGCTTAGGCTTTGAAGCCCGCGACCCAGAGTTTTTGAGCCTCTCTGTGTGAGGAGCTGGTACGCGGTGGGGACTGCTCCCGCCAAGCAGCCCCCAGAGCTGAGATGCGGCGAGAGAGGAACCGCTGAAATGCCGCCGCTTGTTTACGAGCCTCCTGGTCCCTGTCGACGACGGAATTGATGGCGTTGCCGAACAGGCCAGAAGGCACAAGCGGGGCGTCAAGGAGGAAGACCCTGTCTTTGTCTTTCATATCCGACAGGGTCAACCACGAATGCCTCTCTGCTGCCACCATAGCTGCCATGGACCGCCCAATGGCGCGGGCGGTCTCTTTGGTGGCGCAGAGAGAGAGATCAGAAGTTTTCCTTAACTCCTCGATGTTATCGGAGTTAAGTTCCTTGCCCTCATCCAGCTCTTTAAGCAGGTCTGCCTGGTACGCCTGTAACACAGACATCGTGTGCAGACACGCACCGGCCTGACCTGCTGCCGCGTACCCCTTGCCCACCAGCGCTGATGTTGTACGCAGCGGCTTGGAAGGCAGTGCCGGAGCCTTTAAGGACGATGCCATGCCTGGGGACAGATAGCTGGCTAGCATCTGTTCAACCCGGGGTATCGCCCTATAGCCACGATCAGTCAACCCCTCCACATTCCCATAATAATCAGAGGCAGGGATGAAGAGACGGGCCGAAAAAAGCCTGGCCCACGACCTCGACACCTCAGTGTGAATGTCGGGGAAAAATGGCAGGCTCCGGCATGGAGGTGGTGGCCTCGCGCGCAGGAAGCGTTCATCCAACTTGCTTTGCTGTGGCTCGGTCTGCTTCTCGGCGGGCCAATCAATCTTTAATTTGGCCACGGCGCGAGTAAGCACCTCCACTAGCTCCTCATACTGGGGCGATTGAGGGGGCGAAACCTCTTCGACGCCCTCCACGTCAACCTCGGAGGAGGAAGACAGGTGGAGTGTCGAGCCCTCACCACGGGAGGAAGTAGCCACAGAACGGGCTTCCGAACCCAGAGATCGGGCGCTGGATCTAGCGGGTGAGGAAGGAGATAGGGACTCGCCCGTCTCCATTCCCTCTGCCAGATCCAATTGCAAACCCCACGAATGCAGCCGCCGCTCCGCCTCAACGCTCCCAAGCAAACCACGCACAGGCTGTGTGTATCCCCACCCGTGATGTAACGTGGGCAGGGAGGAACACACAACCTATAACGTGGCTTGCACTCGCCCTTTGCATGCTTTGCCGCCGCTCCGCCTCGACGGAAGCGGGGCCAGCACCGTGAGGAACGCTGGCGAAGGCTCCCTCTTTGAAGAGAGCCCTCCTGGAGCAAAGCTTACACAGTGGGAGACGCTTGCAATGCGGGCAGCCGGCCCCCTCGAGAGCCGACTCTGCGTGCCTCGCTCCCAAACAAACCACGCACAGGCTGTGTGTATCCCCACCCGTGATTTAATGTGGGCAGGGAGGAACACACAACCTATAACGTGGCTTGCTCTCACCCTTAAAATGCTTAGTCTTAGCGTGAGCCATAGACATAGCTGGAGATTATGACTATTCACAATTGACAGACAACAATAAATATGACTGACACACACAGAGAGCTGACGCCGGCTCCGCCGCACATGCTTTTATAGCTTCCTGGTCATGACGTCACCCGCCCGTGACGTCCCACTCAGCTATTGGACTGATTTCACATGTGATTCAGAGCGTGGTCACAGAAGGCGTTCCTGTAGCGTTTTCCGACGCAGCTCGAGTTCCTGAAGAGGAACTGCACATTCTATCTTAGCTGCATTACTTAGCTGTATCACATTTTCTTGTTGCAATAATTTCTAATATATCACAATGTTACCATAAGTTGTAAAAAAGTATTGTTATACTATACCAGGTATACTAACTGTTTTTTTCTTATAACAAAAAAAGTTATGTTAACGTTAGTTAAAAAAAATTACAACTTAACTTTGTTAGTTATTAGACCCAATATACAGTTACAACTTTTGGTTTATTAAACATTGACTTAGAAATTAACTGAGATTAATAAACAAATATTTTTTAGTTGTCAGTTAATGATTATTTAACCAATGTTAAGCAGGGGAGGTTTCTTCATTAGGCCGGTAGGGGGACGCACCACCAAATTGTGAAAGGGAGGGATTTATTTCTGTTACATTTAACCACAGTGTTAAGCTGTCTGTAACTAGACTGTTTGTTCTGCCTCTGGATATATAGTCCATAATGCTTTAAGAATGTTAAAGGGAAACATACAAAAAAAAATAAATAAAATAAAAAAAAATACCCATTTATGCTAAATACATGTATATGATAATAGCTATAATATTATAATAAAATTAGCTATCAAACAAAACAGAACATTTATTTTAGTTAGTTGCCAAGGCAAAACTTCTTCAACTAAAAAAATTAACAAACTAAAATTGACATAAAAGTATAAAACTACAAAAAATGACAAAGCAGTCAGATTATTTAAACTTTAACTAAAATAAAAATTAAAATGGAAAATATAAAAATAAAAACTGATTCAAAATATTAATAAAACCTATATTCTAATACTTTCAATGATACTAAAATAAGACTGATATATAAAATTAAATATTAATATTGCATATCATTGCATATTTGGATTAAATCTATACATATAGTTAGATAAATATTTCTTAATAATAATAATAATAATAAATATAGCTGCAAGCAGCAATGACTGGGGTTCAAGCACTTTAAGGCCTTTAAAGTGGTATGTTTTAGGGTCTAGGCCAACCTAGATGTATGGCTGACAGTAAAAGACATCCAAAACGGAGAAAAGGCTCACAGACACACACACACAGAAATGAAATGGTTAAACTATTATATTAATACTCAGTAAGCATGCTTACACACAAACACACACACACACGCACACACACACATACATGCAGAGACACACATACAGACATACATGCACACACATTTTGTTGCAGATATAGATATTTGACATAAATGATAGGTGACACAATACTTATTGCAAGTCTTCTCTTTTTAGGAGTTTATATGTCATTTTCAGGTTTCACTGTAATCATAATCTGGCATAATTGTAAAAATTAATATGTCTGTATGAACAATATGGTAAACTATTAGTAAATGTGATTTTAGTGTATGTGTGAATATATGAACTTTTTGTGTACAATTTAATTCTGTTATAATTGTAAAATTGTGTTTTTGGAGACTTTTTTTACTGTTATAGCGCCACCTATGGTCTGATATTCATGAAACTTTGCGTGCTCGTTAAGAGTCATCGGACACATGTTTTCGTAAAGTTTTGAGTTTTTGTTTACGTTTTATAGGCATTTTGGTATATTTTGGCCACCCCCATTCTCTAAATGACACCACTGAAAGTAACTGAAAGACAAAATTCAACATTTTTTTGATAATTATTGATCTAGAGAGTCCAGAGAATTGCGCTGCAGTGGTTTGATCGAGATTGAGCAAAAAACCTAGGACTAGTTCGCAAAAGTAGATTTTTAACGTAATTGAGAATATTTAATGAACGATTTGATTGACAGCAATGTTTCTTGAGGCAAAGTTGCTCGTTATGAAGAGACCTATCAAATGATATGCATATTGTGTTGATGTGTGAAAAATCGTGCAATATACAATCGTTTACGCACTTGAAAAACACAATGTCGCCCCCCAGTGGCCGATTTCTTTCAAAATTCTTACAGACCTTTAGGGCCATGAGTCGAACATGCCCACCGAGTTTCGTTCCAATCGACCTCCGTTAACCCTGTCAAATAGGTGCTTAAAAGAGTTTGGCCAATGGTGGCCATGTTTTTTGAGATACGTGAATGTCCTCATAGACACTTGTGCTACTGTGGACAATGACACTGCATACCAATTTTCAAGTCGATCGGACCAACGGTTGCTTAGTTATAGTCATTTATATGTTTTTTCTGTTTTATAGCGCCCCCAAGCAATTTTTTTAATTTGACCAAAGATTGAGCTCATACACATGTGTACCAAGTTTGGTGAAGATATCTCATTCCGTTCAAGAGTTATGCTTCAATTAACATTTGGCTAACGTTAGCATAGACGCTTTTAGGCGTACTGTTTCGCGCAAAAATCGAAATTTCAACTTCTTTTTGATAATTATTGATATTCAGTGTTCAGAGAATATTTCTGCAGTGGTTTGGTTGCGATCAGGTGAAAAACCTAGGACTAGTTCGCAAAAGTTGGTTTGGGATATAGGTAAATTTTACGGAAAAACGGTGCGTCGTAGAGAAAATCCGTCTTACTCCACTTTTGTTCGTGTTGACCCAAGGATCACAACGATGTACAATTGTTGAGTCTACGACAAAAGGTGCACGAGTTACGGCCAAAAATGTCTGAAATTTTAGTTTTTTGCGCTGTAGCGCCCCTCTTTGGCCGATTGTGACGAGACTTTGATAGGTTCTCCCCAAATTGAGCTTTATGATCTGGCCAAGTTTCAAGTCTCTAGGCCTTACGGGTTATTCTGCACGATCAGTTTTAAGGCAGAAAAATAATAATAAAAATCTTAACAATTACAATAGGGTTTCAGCACTGCGTGCTAGAACCCCTAATTGTCCTTGCTCGGTGGAGTCGCACGGTAGAGTCGATGGTCTTTACACTCTTCGGTCTTAACACGACCGCAGCCGCGACAGCTTCTGCGGTAAACTAAGCTTCTTTTATATTCGTTTAACAAAGCTCAAATTGAATTCAGCTGGACACACTTTCCTGTTTATCACAACAAATGGCCAAGCAAAGCGCACAACACTGACAAGGTACACGATACAGTACGAGACCCTGTTTATTAGTGTGTAAATAAACAAACCGTGTATGTGCGCTCTCTGATAGCTTTTGCATGAGCACATTTCAGTATGTTCACATGTCTGGCAAGTGTTTTAAAATGGACACTCGCTGAAGAAGTGTGTTTTTTAGGAGTTTGCTATAGTCAGTGGTGTTTATATACATATGGGCATCAACACTCACTCTGACAGAAGAACTGTTCACTTGTCATATTCAGAATGTTTTTATTAGTTTTTTTTTATTTGTGTTTTGCTCCGTTTAATAATCCTGAATGGATCCGTATATATTTATATACAGTCAGGTAAAGGTGTCTGGTATAGTGGTCTGTAGGCATCTCCGTGTGGTCCTGCTAGTCATTAAGGTGCTTCAAGGTCATTAAAGGTGCAGTAGGAGATCTCGGAAAATGCTAACTTTAGCCTGATAGCACTGAAAGCGAACGTCTCACTCTCCCTGCAATCGCCGTCCAAAGCCACGACCCCTGAACGCACATACGCTCACAGAGCAGAATACCAGAGATAACATTAAATTACTACAATAGGCTACATAAGCAGTTCCCAATTACAGTCCTCACGCCCTCCCCGCACTGCACATTTCATATGTATATCTTATCACGTCCAACGTTTGTTCTATTCGACCGTAAGACATATAAGTGCCCTGCGAAGTGGACATCACTGGATATTCCGCCAAGATTCCAGTTCGAAGCGAGCGTATATGTTCCATACAAAGGGCGTTAAAGTGTGGGAGACGTAAATTTAAATAGTATTTATTTACAGATGTATATTATGTCACACTTCACACTTCTCTAGTAAGCTTCGTCTGTTTGTGAAGATGCTGCGCAGCACAAATTTGTGAATGAATGTTCCGAAGTGAAGTAAACTTCAACGGATTTCCCCTGCTCAGGGAGTAAGGAGCAATGAACACTGTGTAGGGAGCATGTCAATCGGAACACAGTTCATGCACTTAGCTCTCTTCTAACAAGTTGGTTATCTGAATCGGGTGTGTTAACTAAGCGAGACGTGCAAAACATGCAGAGCGGGGGGGCGCAAGGACTGGAATTGGGAACCACGCTGGGCTACATCATGTGTCATTCACCGGTGAGAAAACTTTATAGTACAGTTAGTAAAAGTACTACAGTACCAGGAAGGAAGATTGGGTTGTTGATGTTTGTCTGAATTGTTGTTAATAAGCAGATTTTTATATTTATTTATTTTTGCAAAACTGACTAGAAAACAGCATGAAAGTATTACAAGTTAAATCTAGTGTAGCGTCAATTCTGTCGGGTCATATTAAGCCTGGAATACACTACACAATTTTTGCCCTGATTTTCCTGCTGATTTACAATCTGGAGAAGTTGATTCTAGTTGCCGAAAGTCAGAGCCAGTCTGCAGGAATGAGTTTACAGATTCCATAGAAAATCACATAGTGTATGCTGATCACAGACTCTGATTTTTTTAACTTCAGACTCTGATTCACCCCATCGGAGGATATCAAACATGTTTGATATTTTCAGCCAATTTTAGAACACATATTTTTTTTATTTGTTATGCGTCTCCTAGCAACAAGGCATACGTTTCTGCGGGAGTTTTTTGTGATCGGAACGACTTTAAAGTCTTCTAGTGTATGATATTCAGTCGTCTAGTGTATGGTAGCCAATTTTCCTGTCACTATTTACAAAGTCAGTAAGTGTATGAAACCTAGTGTTTTAAAAATCTGTTGAGATTTTAAAAGTCATGTAGTGTGTTCCAGCCTTTAGTCAAGCTCGCATCAGCTAATGCTCAGCTCATTCATGTCTACCTATAAGAATGCAACGCCTATCACATCATTCCAATTTAAGTTACCTGTTCAGTATCCTCTAGCTGTTTTCATTTTGCTGATCATGAGCTAATTACCCTCCTCCATCCCCAACTCCACCTCTTGTCCACAGTCAGGATTTGACTTCTGACATTTTCTTAATAGTATTTTAATAAAGAACATTAATGTTTTTCTGATATCATTAATATTGCTGCAATTCTAACAGTAACATACTGTTTTTCCATTAAAACAGTAATATACCTTTGAAAACAAGGCATTCTGGGTAACATTTGTTGTTTTTTATAAAGTAGCCTACACTGTAAAGAGTCAGCATACTGTTTGAATCTCAACAATGATGACAATCAACAATGTATTCAGATAAACATTTCAACTTGAACATCACAAAACAAGCTACTAAAAACTCAAGAACAGCAGCAAAAATAAAAGAAAATGAAGAAAATACTAAGACAATTCAGCTGCATATTTTATTAATGCCGCAATGCATGCTGGGAACAACGAATGAGTCATGTACTATGCCGCCACCCAGCATGCATTGTGGCATGAAGCTTTGTTGACTCAAATAAGTTCAGATTACAAATATGCTCACATTATAAATATTAGTTTAGAAGCATAAATGGCAGTTGGCAGTCTGTTTTTACAAAATGAAAAAAAAAAACATTTAGTTTTAATTTAGTGCATTACAGTGCATTTAGTGCCTCACTATCAGCACTGGTGCCCCTCAGGGTTGTGTTCTCTCCCCACTGCTCTTCTCCCTCTACACAAATGACTGCACATCTAAAGACCCCTCTGTCAAACTCCTGAAGTCATT
>NW_015546031.1:153501-154631 GCF_001515605.1 Sinocyclocheilus anshuiensis | reverse complement strand
CAACCTGGAGCTGAACACGCTCAAAACTGTGGAGATGATCGTGGATTTCAGGAGGAACCGCCCTGCTCTCCCCCCACTCACCATCATGAACAGCACTGTGGCTGCAGTGGAGTCATTCAGATTCCTGGGAACCACCATCTCACAGGACCTGAAGTGGGACACTCACATTGACTCCATTGTGAAAAAGGCCCAGTAGAGGTTGTACTTCCTTCGTCAGCTGAAGAAGTTCAACCTACCACAGGCACAGATGACACAGTTTTACTCAGCAATGACACAGTTTTGCTCAGCTCTTATTGAGTCAGTTATGTGCACTTCTATAACTGTCTGGTTTGGGTCAGCCAGCAAATCAGAAATAAAAAGACTGCAACGGACTGTTAGGACAGCTGAAAGGATAATTGGTACGCACCTGCCCAACGTTCAGGACTTGTACAACTCCAGAGTGAAGAAACGGGCAGGTAACATCATCAAAGACCCCTCTCACCCCGGACACAACCTTTTTGCACTTCTCCCTTCAGGCAGACGTTACAGATCTCTGCGCACAAAAACAGTTATTTACCCCATGCCATCTCCAGCTTAAACAGCTAACACATGAATCATTACCTGTATTCTGTAATTAATTTCCGTAATTCATTCTACATCTTTAATTATGGCCTCTTAAGTATTTTGGAAATGCATATGCATATATCTAACATCATCAAAGACCCCTCTCACCCCGTACACAACCTGTTTGCACTTCTCCCCTCAGGCAGACACTACAGATCTCTGCGCACTAGAACATCTAGGCATAAAAACAGTTTTTTTCCCCATGCCATCTCCAGCTTAAACAGCTAACACATGAATCATTACCTGTATTCTGTAATTAATTTCCGTAATTCATTCTACATCTTTAATTATGGCCTCTTAAGTATTTTGGAAATGCATATGCATATATCTGTTCTCATGTCAGATGTGTATGTATGTATGTATGCATGCATGCATGTATGTACCAGGAGCACCTTAAAAAAAAAAAAAAAAAAATTCCAAGTGTGTTTGCACACACCTGGCTAATAAAGCTGATTCTGATTCTGATTCTGATTATTAGGTTGTTTTGGCTGCTATTTCTTTAAGAGCTGCCGCTGCTGAACGAACTG
>NW_015546031.1:150522-153344 GCF_001515605.1 Sinocyclocheilus anshuiensis | reverse complement strand
GGGCTGCTCCAGGACAGTTTTGAAAACCATTTCAGAGACATGTTCTTAAATGTGACTCATATAAAATATATTACATGCGTGCACAGTTTTAAGGCAGCTTTAATCGCCCTTTTGTTAACTTCATGACTTAACTAACCACGACATTGCATGCACGTATTTTGCACTTTGATATGAAAGGATACAGGTTACAGCGCGCGCCGGTGCCTTTGTGCGTGCAATTGAAGAGCACGCACTGCGAGCTCAGTACCGTTTCCTCGCTGTTTGACTCGTGCCTGGCGTTGAAGTGAAGTGGAGCGTGCGTCTGAAACATCTCCTGTTCTCAGTCGTTCTGCGACTGAATAAATGCACTTCTTGTCAAGAGAAAAAGTGACAGAAGCAGCAGTTGTGAATGGGTGGCCAACCTTAGCCCCGCCCCTGCGTTAATTGCGTTAAATATTTTTAACAAGTTAAACTGAAAAAAATGTATTGCCTGCGTTAACGCGCTAATTCTGACACCACTAATATATATATACAAAGTATTTTGAAGGTAAAACTGCTGCTAGTTAAATACTACAATGTTTGAAAAGTTGAAAAGTTTGCAGTAAAGCATGACAAGTTTTACAGTGCTCTTTATGTGAACAGAGTGAAACTGAAAATAATCCTTCACATATCAGCACCTTAATTTCATTACAATCAGAGGGCCTTATGAATATAATTTTTAGCCCCCCAAAAGACTTATTTCTGAAAATAATATCTTTTGAGCAGGCAAGTCAAGTGTTCTGCACTGTTGTTTTGACTCATTGAAAATAATTGTTTATAATAACGTTACAAAAGTTAGTTAAATAATGATAATCAATAGAATGATTGCTAGATATCTTACTCATCAAGCAAGAAAAAAGCTATCTCTAGGGTTGTTTTAAATCCTTTGAATCCTCTGATTTTAAGTCCACTTGTTGTTGTAGATTATCTGGCTGTTTGGTGACAGAAGATGGTTGTGCTGCTCTGGCATCAGCTCTGAGTTCAAACCCCTCACACCTGAGAGAGCTGGATCTGAGCTACAATCATCCAGGAGATTCAGGAGTGAAGCTGCTCTCTGATACACTCAAACATCTGGACAAACTCAAGTAAGTTTAACAATAAAAATTATAATATATAATCTATGCAGCAAAGATTCATGCTAATTGAACACATTTTTTTGGGTCTCATCCAGACACTGCTTTACTAAAAGTTTATGGGAGCATTATGACCGCTGTTTATATTGGGGAAAAATCTGAAAGTTCATTGGGCTTTTGTCCCAGATGGAAGCTCAGCTTTTCTTTTATGATTTTATGAGCTCTCAAATATACAAGAATTTACAACAAATGTCCAATAGTCATAATTATGACTGATGGTGCTCCAGCGTTAATTCCGTCAACGAAGACGACGACGAAAAATATTCGCCAACAAACTTTTTTTTCTGTGACTAAGATGAGACGTTGACGAGCTAAAACTAACTGATGATAAAAACTATGACGAAATTTATGCTGCGTCTTCGTTAACAAGACAAGACGGGACTATAATTAGGGGTGGGGGAAAAAATCGATACAGCATAGTATCGCGATATTTTCCGCGGCAATACTGTATCGATACACGGACGCCAAGTATCGATCTTTTGTTATACTATTTGGTAGAATAATAAAATCAATTTCTTTTCAATTCACTAGATGGTGGTGTTGAGTTTTTTTCTGGTGAGGTCAGCTGGGTCACCTTCAGCATGCAGTAAGTTAGTAAAATAAAGAGGGTGGCATCGCGGAAAGTTATCAGGAAAGCCCCGTCCGCGTTTAAATCGGATGTATGGACTTACTTCGGATTTGTAAACAAGGAGGGGATGTAAGTAGGGATGCACCGAAAATATAGACTACATATAATAATAATAATATATATGGCGCGCCGCGTCGCGCCCCGCCCCGCAGTGTTCAGCGCGCATGTTTCACTCTCCTCGTCACTCCTCGCGTTTGACGCTCCGCTCAATATTCCGATTTATGAATGTGCGTTCCGCTCGTGTATTGCTCATGCTCATCGGAAAAGCAAAGTCCGCTCAAATAACGCACTGACAGGAAATTTCTATGCAGTATACTTGTTCCGGTTTGCAGTAGCGCTACTGTGCTGTAACATGGTGTAGGCTAGTTCAGCTGTACTGGGCAACGCTGATAAAATGATGCTAACTTCAGTGACGCTATGCTCTGCTCATATGCTCTGATAATAATAGCTTCGTAGGACTATACATTATTTGGATAATTAGTCAAAAAAAAACAAACTTGTATCTGATTCTGTTACATAGAAGTGAATAAAAATAATATATTGATATTTAATATTAAGGTAACACTTTTCATTAAGGTTCCATTAGTTAATGTTAGTTAATTTATTATCTATCATGAACGAACAATGAACAATACATTTATTACAGTATTTATGAATCTTTCTTAATGTTAGTTAATGAGAATACAGTTATTCAATATTAGTTCATGTTAATTCAGAGTGCATTAACTGTTAACAAGCACAACTGTTGACTTTAATAATGCATTAGTAAATGTTGATATTAACATGAACTAAGATTAGTAAATGCTGAAGAACTATTGTTCATTCTTAGTTCATTAACTAAAGTAGTTAACTAATGAACCTTATTGTAAAGTGTTACCAATATTAATATAAATGGTTTTCGGCCAAGTGCATCCAGAATTTTCGGTTTCCGTTTCGGCCCAGAATTTTCATTTCGGTGCATCCCTAAATGTAAGACTACATGTTTTATTTAATTTAATTTAAATTTAACAGTAATTTACTTTCAAATGCCCCAATTGCTGAAG
>NW_015546031.1:116904-150457 GCF_001515605.1 Sinocyclocheilus anshuiensis | reverse complement strand
CAATGGCCTCTAGGGGTGGGAATCACAAGAGGCCTCACGGTACGATATTATCACGATACTTGTGTCACGATACAATATTATTGCTATTTTAAATATATTGCGATATTCTGCGATATCTTGCAATTTATTACCTTTTTCCAACTTCAAATGATGTCAGTGTTGACTGAATATGGTTTCTAATAATTTAAAACGTGTGCATGCGCACACACACGCGCGTTTGTTTTTGTGAATTGTGGCGTATTTCCATAGGCGTAATGGTTTTTATACTGTACAAACCGTATTTTCTATCGCCCCTTTTTAAACACTGATTTACTGAGAGTCTATGAGAGCATCATGAGCGCTGTTTACATTGGGGGAAAATCCCAACACCCTACACCTCTTTCATCTTTTTAATTTTAGTTAAAACAAGAGCATGTTGCATTCATTCGTAATGAACCCTACACCTAAACTTAGCCCTCACAGGAAACTTTGTGCATTTTTACTTTCTCAAAAAAACGAATTCTGTATGATTTATAAGCCTTTTGAAATATGGGGACATGGGGCAATGTCCTCATAAGTCACCTTCTCCTTGTAATACCTATGTCACCCATGTCATTATACAAATTTGTGTACACACACACACACACACACACACACACACACACACAGACAAACACACACACACACAGACACAAAAGCTTTATTGCTTAAAGGAGACATCAGGGGCCCACTCTCCAAGAGTTGGTATGATTCTCTGGGGTCTTCATGAGATGTTTGTCATCAGAAATATTTTGGTTAAAATTGTTCATTTATTATTATTATTATTATTCAACTATTTGGTGTTATACCAAACTGATTTACAACAACATCCCATCCTCGTTCTCTCTTATTCATACAGACAAAACCGTTCATGAATCCCACGATCATGAGACCATATGAAGATAAGATCATATGAAATATAGAAGCATAATACAAATAATAAGTGAATAAATGATAAAACAATTAAAATGATATAACTGATCAAATAATCAAATGATAAGTTATATAAATGGCTAATGACTAATGATTATATAATGATATGAATAAATGATAATAACACAACACAAAGGTCTTGTTTCTTCAGTCAGAGAGACTTGGTTTCTGTAAATAGAGACAAATGCTATTGTTTGTGTGAAATATTCACACTGTTGATTATTTCTTTCTTTCAGGGAAATCAATTTAATATATTTTTGTTCAATAATTTTTTTTATTATTATTTAGAATTTTACGATTCAAATATAAAGTGTGGCTCATAAAAACGGTATAATTGTTTCAAAGTATCATAAAATCCACATTCACAATAATAGTAAAAAAAAATATATTATCGAACAGAAATATATAAAAAAAAAAACTAAAAAAAAAAGCACACATTTCAAGAACCAAGCGTGACCCAAAAATGAAGATTCATTCTAATGAAAAAAGGGCTCATAAAAACTGTATAAATATTGCATAGTATCATAAAATCCCCTCAAAGTTCTCAGTAATTATCAGAAAATATTATTAAACAAAAATATATTACATTAATTTTCCTTAAAAAAAAAAAAAAAAAGTACCAAGTGTGACCCAAAAATAAAGAGGCTCAGATCTGAATTCATTTTAATGGAAAAATAGTTCAAATAAATTGTATAAATACTGCATAGTATCATAAAATCCCCTCAAAATTCTCAATAATAATCAGAAAATATTATTGAACAAAAAAATATTACATTGATTTTCCTTAAAAAAAAAAAAAAAGTACCAAGCTTGAACAAAAACTAAAGAGGCTCAGATCTTAATTGATTTTAATAGAAAAATAGTTAATATAAATTGTATAAATATTTAATAGTATCATAAAATCCCCTCAAAATTCCAAATAATAATTAAAACATAGTATTGAACAAAAATACATGACATTGATTTACCTCAGGGGAAAAATAAATAAATAAAAAAAACTTACATTTCAAGTACCAAGTGTGAACCAAAAATAAAGAGGCTCAGATCTGAATTAATTTTAATAGAAAAATAGTTCAAATAAACGGTATAAATACTGCATAGTATCATAAAATCCCCTCAAAATTCTCAATAATAATCAGAAAATATTATTGAACAAAAATATATTACATTGATTTTCCTTAAAAAAACAAAAAGTACCAAGCTTGAACAAAAAATAAAGAGGCTCAGATCTTAATTAATTTTAATAGAAAAATAGTTAAAATAAATAGTATAAATATTTAATAGTATCATAAAATCCCCTCAAAATTCTCAATAATAATCAGAAAATATTATTGAACAAAAATATATTACATTGATTTTCCTTAAAAAAACAAAAAGTACCAAGCTTGAACAAAAAATAAAGAGGCTCAGATCTTAATTAATTTTAATAGAAAAATAGTTAAAATAAATAGTATAAATATTTAATAGTATCATAAAATCCCCTCAAAATTCTCAATAATAATCAGAAAATATTATTGAACAAAAATATATTACATTGATTTTCCTTAAAAAAAAAAAAAAAGTACCAAGTGTGACCAAAAAATAAAGAGGCTCAGATCTGAATTAATTTTAATAGAAAAATTGTTCATATAAATTGTATAAATATTTAATAGTATCATAAAATCCTCTCAAAATTCTCAATAATAATCAGAAAATATTATTGAACAAAAATATATTACATTGATTTTCCTTAAAAAAAAAAAAAAAAAAAACTTTTCAAGAACCAAGTGTGACCCAAAAATGAAGAGGCTCAGATCTGAATTAAATTGAATGAAAAAAAAAAAAGCTCATAAAAAACATTATTTTATGATACTTTGCAATATTTATACAGTTTTATGTGCCTTTTTTTCATTCAAATGAATTACACTCTGAGCCTCTTTTGGGTAACACTTGATAGCTGAAATGATGTGTTTCTCTTTCTCTCTGAACTCTTGCTCTTTTCGTTAGATTTGTGTGGATCAGTTACAGTTGTAAGATGTAAATGCAGAAATAAAGACTCACAAAAACAAATCACAAAATGTTTTTTCTTATATCTATTTAATCTTAATCCTTCTGTACCATATTTGCACAACAAACATTCATTCATGCAGCTGTTACATGTACTACATGAGTGTGTGTGTGTGTGTGTGTGTGTGTGTTTTCTAGTGTGGATCATGGAGGAGAGTTCAGGATCACATCAGGACTCCACAAATGTAAGTACTCAATCAGACTGAGTTTTCTTGTTTGTAGTTTAGTTGTAAATGTGTGTGTTGTAATGTGTGTGTTGTGTTCAGACGCCTGTGATCTCACACTGGATCCAAACACAGCAAACAGTTACCTCATTCTGTCTGAGGAGAACAGAAAAGTGACTCGTGTGGAAAAGTATCAGTCATATCCTGATCATCCAGACAGATTTGATTGGTATCAGGTTCTGTGTTCAGAGTCTGACTGGACGCTGTTACTGGGAGACTGAATGGAGTGGAGATAATGTTTATATATCAGTGGCTTATAAAGGAATCAAGAGGAAAGGAAGGAGTGACTGTTGGTTTGGATATAATGTGAACTCCTGGAGTCTGATCTGCTCTGATCACAGATTCACTGTCCGTCACAATGATAAGAGAACTGAGATCTCTGCTGCTTCAGACTCCTGTAAGAGAGTAGCAGTGTTTCTGGACGAGTCGAGTGGCTCTCTGTCCTTCTACAGCGTCTTACACACACACACACTCACACACTTACACACATTCACACACACATTCACTCAACCTCTACACGCTGGATTTAGACTTGATTATTTAAAATCTTCAGTGTCTCTGTCACATTAAACACACACACACACACACACTCACACACTTACACACATTCACACACACACATTCACTCAACCTCTACACGCTGGATTTAGACTTCCTTATTCACACTCTTCAGTGTCTCTGTGTCACATTAAACATTAAACTCACACACACACACATCTCTGTCTGTAACAAAAACACATTTAGTCCTCTGATATGTAATCTATGTGTGTATGATGCTGTTCACTTGGCTTTATTGAACTAATAAAGAACTTAAAAACCAAAAGCAGTTTCTCTCTCTCTTTCACACACACACACACACACACACACCTTATCTAATTCAGAATTTGCATCAACATAATTTTGAAATTGTATCAACTTCTATTGCTTTTATAAATAGCTAGTTTATATATTTGTGACCCTGGAGCACAAAAGCAGTCTTAAGTCGCTGTTTGTAGCAATAGCCAAAAATACATTGTATGGGTCAAAATGATCGTTTTTCTTTTATGCCCATAATAATAATAATAATAAAGTAAATTAAATCATTAGGATATTAAGTAAAGATCATGTTCCATGAAGATATTTAGTAAATTTCCTACTGTAAATATATCAAAACTTAATTTTTGATTAGTAATATACATTGCTAAGAACTTCATTTGGACAACTTTAAATGCGATTTTCTCAATATTTTGATTTTTTTTGCACCCTCAGATTCCAGATTTTCAAATAGTTGTATCTCGGCCGAATATTGTCCAATCCTAACAAACCATACATCAATGGAAAGCTAATTTATTCAGCTTTCAGATGATGTATACATCTCAATTTTGAAAACTTGACGCTTATGCCTGGTTTTGTGCTCCAAGGTCATATATAAAGAGAGAGAGAGAGAGAGAGAGCTGTGATTATTTGATGTTGGTGTGAAGATCATCTTATTGGTCATTAATATCAGTGTGATGTGCTGGTGTTTCTTTCTTTTTGTAAATGTGTGACTGCTGCTTTGTTTCTGATGCGAGAAAGATGAGGTTGAAGTTTTGTTTTCATTGATTCTCTTAAGTTTAACTTTTGGTTGTTGAGTTATCGTGTTGCTCTACACTCTTAAAAATAAAGGTGCTTCAAAAGGTTCTTCAAGCGATGCCATAGAAGAACCATTTTTGGTTCCACAGAGAACCATCCAGTCAAAGGTTCTTTAAAGAACCATCTCTTTCTTACCTTTTTATAATCTGAAGAACCTTCTTTCACCACAAAGAACCTTTTGTGAAACAGAAAGGTTCTTCAGATGTTAAAGGTTCTTTATGGAACCATTTAGACAAAAAGGTTCTTCTATGGCATCGTGAAGCACCTTTATTTTTAAGAGTGTAGTATTTCTTCATGAAGTTCTCAACGCAGGTTTGTGGATCAGACTTGTCTTTCTTCACTTTAGTTCTGTGCAGCATCTCTTTAGTTATGGTCTGAAAGACACTTAACTTTCAGTAACAATAAAATGACAGCACTAGATAACAACACAAACTGAGCTGCATTACACTGGATCGTCTTCTGTTGAGCTGTTTTCAGCTGAATCACATCAACATCCAGACGACATCTACTGATCGACTGATTTTAATGAGCTTCTGACTTCTGAAAGAAAGATGATCAGACGCTGCATCTTGTGGCTTGTGTCCGTCATTGAAACTAGATTCATTTACACAATCATGACCAAAAGAGAACAATTGCGCCATCTTGTAGTTGTCAGTCATTATTGCTCATTATTACTGCACTATTATTACTTCTGCTCGTCTTTACTCATTGCCAGGCTTTTTGTAAGACTAGCCTGCTTCTGAGATATCTTTGTTGTTAGTTGTTTTTCTCTCTCACTGTGGTGTGTCTTGATGTCTGACTCCAGAGACTCCAGCTTCTCGCTGTTATCAACATCAGCATCAGGTTCTTCAGCAGCAGATCTCCCTCATTCAGATATTCATCAGCACTGTGCTTTATCAGTCTCACAGTCCATCCTCTACACCACACCTTATACTTACATCATTTGATATATTTTTCTATATGTATTTATATTGTATATTGCTGTGCTATAAGTTAACTGATTATGTACGGTGTACACTGTCTGTTATCCTGTCACTGTCACTGCTTTGAGCTGCATTAAAGACTGGTTAGGTACCAGCAAAGGACCAGCTTAAACCAGCATCCCAGCGTCAAAACATACCTAACCAGCATATGCTGTTTTTTTCAACAGGGTGTTGAACTCCTGTATATGATGAAGTGACTAATGGGATTGCACTTGATTGTGTGTTGAGGATTGTTCTTTTTTTTTTAAGGTGGCTACAAGGTGGTGCTAAAAGATTTTACAAACTGTAAAATAATTAGATATAATCACCAAAAAAGGAGTAAATTACAGGTTCATTTGGCTTTCTTATCTTAGGGCCCGTTCACACCAAGCACCACAACTATAAAGATAACGATAAAGATATAGTTCTAAAAATCGTTCTTAATATTAAAGAATAGCATAGTTCACACCACAACTATAACGATAACAATACAGAGGAACGATATCATTGTGATCACTTTCAAAACGATTTTTCTCCAGCTGATGAACGATAAAACACTGACAGCCAATCAGAATCCATCCTGCTGTAACGAGCTCAAGAATTTAAAGCAGCAGACGCACGTGCCCTTAGAATAAACAGACGATATCGTTCGCTGGTGTGGACGCTAATATCGTTATCTTTATAATTATCGTTCTTGGTGTGAACGGGGCTTTAGGCTATTTTATTGTATTGTTTATAAAGAAATAAAACAAATCTGAATATGGTTTGTGAAAACAGTGTTCATCTCTCCTTCTTTCCACAGTTAATGTTGATGAAAAAAAAAAAGATTTTTGTATTTGTGAAATATCAGACGAGGAAGACTGAGGATGATTCATGAGAAACAAAATCAACACGACAAAGACGCATTTCAATACACTCTTAAAAATAAAGTTTCCAAAAGAGGGTTTTCACAACGATGCCATAAAAGAACCAGTTTTGGGTCCCCAAAGAACCTTTCAGTGAACAGTTCTTAAAATAAAAAAAAAATTCTTAGGGTGAAGAATTTTAATAATCTAAAGAACCTTTTCCCACTATAAAGAAACTTTTGTGGAATGAAAAGGTTCCATGGATGGCAAAAGTTCTTTGTGGAACCATTGATGCCAATAAAGAAGCTTTGTTTTTAAAAGTGTGTAAAGAACTCAGAGTCAAGTGTTTTTTTGTTGTTTTTTTTTTGGTAACAAGCACTAAACGATACTTTTCAATTTACCTGAAGAATATGTTTTTTTTTTTTAGGTTAATACACCTAACATCAGTCTAATATTAGGTTTAAGTTTTTTATTTTTATTTTAAAGTCAACATTCATTCATGATAATATTAGACTTCAAAGCAATTTACAATGCAATAATGTAAACATGTAAACATGAATGCAATTGTTGCATTTTCTGGTAATTGAACCCAGGGTCTTGGGAGTTATCACAAAACACAAATATGCAATAAAATATTACTGATATATGAAAGAAGTGACGTGACATGTGGCCAAGTATGGTGACCCATACTCGGAATTAGTGCTCTGCATTTATCCCATCCAAAGTGCACACACACAGCAGTGAACACACACACACACACACACCGTGAACACACACCCGGAGCAGTGGACAACCATTTTTTTTGCTGCGGCACCCGGGGAGCAGTTGGGGGTTCGGTGCCTTGCTCAAGGGCACCTCAGTCGTGGTATTGAAGGTGGGAGAGAGCGCGGTACATTCACTCCCCCCACCTACAATCCCTGCCGGTACGAGACTCGAACCTGCAACCTTGGGTTACAAGTCCAACTCTCTAACCATTAGGCCACGACTAATGACCAGTCCTTCAAAAACATCCAGAAACCTTGCAGTTATGATTGATGATCAGCTGACTTTCTCAGACCACATTGCTAAAACTGTCCGGTCCTGCAGATTTGCTTTATACAACATTAGGAAGATCAGGCCCTTTCTTTCAGAACATGCTTCACAACTTCTTGTTCAAGCTCTTGTTCTGTCCAGACTGGACTATTGCAATGCTCTCTTGGCAGGTCTTCCAGCAAGTTCTATCAAACCTTTATAATTAATCCAGAACGCGGCAGCAAGATAAATTTTTAATGAACCAAAAAGAATGCACGTCACACCTCTGT
The DNA here is from genome assembly GCF_001515605.1 of Sinocyclocheilus anshuiensis. Taxonomy (NCBI): domain Eukaryota; kingdom Metazoa; phylum Chordata; class Actinopteri; order Cypriniformes; family Cyprinidae; genus Sinocyclocheilus; species Sinocyclocheilus anshuiensis. The sequence goes on along the minus strand of NW_015546031.1, from coordinate 142,517 downwards.
TTATCAGTTTGCAGTGACTACCAATAGCTGCTCGCATAAAATTCAAGGCATTAATGCCTACAAAACCACCACTGGCTCTGCACCCCTTTACCTAAATTCATTACTTCAGACTTATGTGCCCTCTAGAAGCTTGCGTTCTGCAAGTGAACGTCCCTTTATCGTGCCATCCCAAAGAGGCACAAAATCACTTTCACTGACTTTTACATTAAATGTTCCCTCCTGGTGGAATGATCTGCCCAACTCAATCCGAGCAGTCCTTAGCCATCTTCAAGAAACAGCTAAAAACACATCTCTTCCATCTACACTTGACCCTTTAACACTAACACTCTCTATTCTGTTTATATCTTGTCTACTTGTTTTCTTTTTATTTAAAAAAACATGTTGATTTTAGTAATAAATGTGCTCTCTCTTGACATAAAAGAGCTGCAAGCTGTGTTAACAAAATATCTGTATTTACAAGCCACTATATAGAGAGTAATCTATTTACAAAGAAAGGAAAGAAAGCACCTCGTCGCTGATGATCAGATGCAGCACAGAGAGCGAGAGTGAGGTGAGAGAGTATGAGAGCGTTCAGAGCTTCTGCTCTCTCTCCACATACAGCTGTGCAGGAGAGATGCGAGAAAACCCTGCGGTTTCCTCATCCAGCTGTTGCTGAGAGCTGCTTCTTCCTTCAGCCTGGAAACATCTGGAGAAATAAAGCTGGAATCATGTGCTTTAATGTGTCTGAACACACTGGGCTTTAGAGGACCTGAAAAGAGGGGTTTTCTCGCTGATGAAGATGAACTTTGGGACAGTTGTGATCTCTGCGGGTCTGTGTGGGCTGCTCAGCTTCATCCTGCTCGCCGTGTCCATCGGCACTGAATACTGGTACATTATAGATGTGGATGAAGGGAAGAACTCCAGCCTGGAGTACAGCAGCTCTCACTCCGGACTCTGGAGGATACATGAAGGTAAGATCACAACACAAACAACTTGAGCTTCCTTCATGTGCGATTAGATTCTGCACCAGTTATTTCACAAATATTCACAGATTCAGTCCTCATCACTGGCTGAGTCTCTTTTATGTTATGTACATAATTAATGTCTCGTCCAATTATGTCGCTGTTTCATGGCACTAGACACAATCAAAGAGAGAAGCAGTTCATCACACAACTGTAAATGTTTAATGTTAGACACAGTTACTAAATCTGTTGCATAAAAGAACTGTTTTCCATTTCATTCTAATTGCAGTAAAGATGATTTCTTCCCTCAAACACAAAGGCTGCTTTGCCTTATAAGAAAAGAAACCCTTTAAATGCTGCCTGTGTGTTGTATGCGGTGAACTTTGTAGGCTGTAATATGTCGAGATAACCAAGAAAACTGATTCGCAGGCAACTGTGTGAAGCGTGATGGGTGTTTGCAGCTTATGACTGGTGTTTCAATGTGACCCACAGGACAGAATGGCAGTTACCACGACATCTCGTTCTACACGGACACCTCCGACCACACCGAGCAGGAGAAGCACCTTTTGAGTGAGTCTCTGAAAGCTATCTACACATTAGCCACAATCAGAGAATGACACTGGAAATAGGCTTGTTATGTACAGTGTATTCTCGCTCTCTTTAAGAGCTGTATTCTCTGCACGACATCCATCCTGATCCATCATTGGCCACCTGTATTATAAGAGAGATTGCACAATTATCAAAGCTCATGGCCTTTGATTAGTAGTCATATGGTGTGCTATATTGACAAAAAGATGATATCTCGATATTTTCCAGGATTTTGTCGATAGCGTAAATTAGAAGCTACTTTGCTAGTGTGATTGTGTGCCAGTACGTTTGCTGATTTAGGCCTGTTGTGGACAGATGTCTCCCAAAGCTTTTCATATCTTCATATTCTGTGCGGTAGTTAGTTCACAGCAGTGATAGAGACTTTTCTATCTTAAAGGGGTCATATGATGCTATTTTAAAGATCTTTACTTTGTGTATTTGGTGTAACAGAATATGTTGACTGAGACTTTAGTCTTTGCAACTTTACAGATCTTCTTTATGCACCAAGAGCTTGTAACACTCCAAAGAGAAAGAAAAATTTGAAATCGCATCATATGATTATGATTTTCCATTTTTACCTTTATAAGGGCAATTTTTCTAACCTTATTAGATGTATGCATCATCTTTCATGTCAAATTCTTAAATTTATTCAATAAATTATTTTAGAATAATAAGACAATGTAGGCTGTTAACAATCAAATGACATCAGTATTAATAAAATCCATTCTTTGTACTGCAGAAATATCACAGAAGCAGCATTTAGATGAATTAACACTGCAATTATGAGAATAATATTTAAAAAATAATGTTCTTACTATTGAAATATGTTTTTATATGCTTTAAATATTAATCTAAAAGCACCAGTAGGTGGTGGCAAGTCGCTGTCTTAATGAGTGAGTCACTGAATCATTCATTTAACCATTTTATTTAACAGCTGATTTATTCAGGAACAAGCAAGTGACTGTCTTTATGAATGGCACATTGAATCGTCGGTTAATTTAAAAAGCTGATTGTTTTAGGGACAAATTAATTATTTATATAACTTTTTGTGTTAGCAAAATAGAGCAATATGTTTTAGGGACAAATTAATTATTTATATAACTTTTTGTGTTAGCAAAATAGAGCAATATGTTTTAGGGACAAATTAATTATTTATATAACTTTTTGTGTTAGCAAAATAGAGCAATATGTTTTAGGGACAAATTAATTATTTATATAACTTTTTGTGTTAGCAAAATAGAGCAATATTGACAATATAAACTTCTTGTTTGCTGAACTATAAAATCAATATCACATTTGCAGTCATGCTTATCTTTGGTAAAAATGCTTCTTCGTTTGAAATTGCTTTAGAAATGTGAGACAAAAATGTGTACAATGGACTTTTTGCCCCCATTTTTTTTACATTTTGGGGTCATTCTAATGACATTCTACTAGGCTACCACATTTGTTTATTGTGAGTGAGTTACATACTTGATAATGTCAGTTTCCAATTACGATATTATCATAGACAATAAACATTGCACACCCCTAGTGGACACTAGATCAAACTCACTGAAATGGAAAGGACAAAGCTGCTCCAGATGTCTATAAACATGAATGTGTGGCAGCAGGTTACACTAAGCATGTAATAAAGACCTGTTTGTGTCTCTGCAGAGTTGCACAGGGTCATCGTGGTCCTGCTGCCTCTCAGTCTGGTGCTGCTGGTCTTTGGTGGGATCTTCGGTCTGGTGGCGTCTTTGGCTCAGAGCTGCACTCTTCTCACCTGCATTGCTGCATACTTCCTCATCTGCAGTGAGTGCCATTAACAGCTACACGGCATTCATTGGCCATCTACACACATCAAATGAAGTGAGCTCTCAGCAGTGCTATCGCTGGAGTTTGTGTTGTTGTGTATAGGTCAGTGAGAGATGCGTTCAGTGGCTCAGACAATGTCACGTGTATGTAACGTGGATATAAAACACAATGGGAAAGAAAGAAAACAGAAAATGTCAGGCGCTCCAGCTGAGTGCAGCTGTTAGGTGAACTGGTCACACACAGTGAGGGGTTTTAATAGATATGGAGTTTTTTTGTTTTTTTTAATACTTTATTTATAGGTATTTCTATTAACAGGGGAAAAAAATCGAATAATAAAAATTGCAACAAAAAATAAACAAACTTCCCAGAATATTCCCCCATTTCACTCTTTGTGCGGTTTTAACAGCAGAAACAAATAGCTAACAGTTCAAAGACAACAGACACTATCTTCAAAACAACAAACAAATGTGTAGCAGCAACGTACATATGTAGGGTAGATATGGAGGTTTTTAGCTCAATAATCCACAAAGCCTACAGTAATGAATGGCAAAAATATTGAACAGATTTATTTGATGTGTTTAATGTGTTTAGGGGATTTATTTTATAATCTAGATCCAAAGTATGTTCTAGGCACAAAAAAAAACAAAATGCAATGTAATGATCTAGCGTAGCGTTAGTTCTGGCAGCTTACATTAGTCAAGCTCGCATCAGCTGACTCTCAACTGATCCCCATCTACCTATAGGAATACGACACCTATCTAAGCATTCATATATAAGGTCCCTCAATATCAACAGTTTTCGCATTGCTCAATAATTAATTACCCTCCTCCATCCCCAACTCCTCCTCTGTCAGTCAGGATTCAGCCTTCTGATTCTCCTTTGAATCAGACTAATTCTAAAATGTGTACATAACATTATTGAACTTTAACGATATCTGCAATACATTTATGTTGGTTCTGTTCTGTTTACCCTGCTCAGCTGCATGGATGCGCAGGGTGTTCTTGCCCAGAGCAGAACCATACCGCCAATCCAAACTGTATGCTAATTGTCAATCATCTTTGATGATAGTGGTCCTGACAGAATTAACCGTATTCATACCAAATGTTTTATTTATTTGTACTTTTTTTGGGGGTACAGGTCTTTTGGTTTGGCATGCATACTGAACAAATGCAGCGTTGTTTTAACCACTGCAAGTGTGGAACTTTTGTGTGTGCAGAAAAACCGTTTTATGGACAAAACAGTTTATATTAATATACTTTGATGTTAGGAGCGCATCTGAAAATTAATGGACACAGAAAAGTGCACAATCCAAGTCTTGAATATGAGAAATATTAAGTGCTTTGATATTAATCACAAAACCTGCACAACTTTCACAGTGTGTTGTTTATTTGCATTTAGACGTTTTCCTCAACAGAACTTCTAACTTATAGTTTTGTCCTGATCTGGAATGTTAAAAATTCAGACAAATAGATGTATAAAGGCTCATCCTGCCAACCACTGAGTCTCTATTAAACTTCACAGACTTGAATGAAAGAGTGCAGACATCAAACAGGAGCAAATTATTCTCACTAAAATGTACATTTTTCTAAAATAATTTGCATTCAAATAAAAAAAAAAAGCACCTTCAACTGCAGTACAAAGACTGCTCTGCATCATTTTCCTTGCTTTGCACTGCTTGCTTCCAAAGAAATGTTCACGTACAGTGTATGATTATATAAACATTGTTAAGGTACTTCTGTTAGTTACAGTTTAAAATATACAATTTCTACTGTTTGATATCTCACAAGCATATGGACAAATTTTACAGAAGTAGTAGTAAAACAGTGTGTCAGTGTTCAAGATGGACATTGCATGGATGACTCTGGACTGGAATCTGAATAAAGCAAAAGCAGGGCTCAGATGTTCAGGACACGGTGGCCGAGACACCAACAATGAATCAGCCTCATCTGCTGTCACCTTTGCCATCAAAGGCAATAAAGCGCTTAAAAATAGTAGTTTTGCACTACTGTATACCTCTGCTGATTACTATAGAGTTACTATTCATTACAATGTACATCAAATTCAAAAGCTACAATTTGATATGATTTGTTTTCGGCATTATTCATGGCATTCAGTCTGTGGTTTACTTGCATATCTGTAATCAGCAGATTTTACTCCTGTGTCTGTAGCTTGTAACACTCCAAAGAGAAAGGAAAACTTGAAATCGCATGATGTGACCCCTTTAAAGAACATCAGCATTTGATTCTGTCTTGAATGACATAATTAATTCACACCCTCATCACACTTTGTCATTATTTCTTCTCATCACTATAACAGAAATCATGAGATTATCACTGGATGTGTGCTACAAAATTTCGGATGAGTTATTGAAGAAAACATCAAAATATAAGTGGGAATGACATACAGGCTTTTCTGTGAGTAGACATCGAATTCTTCATGGCAAAGACGAAAGGGATCATCCAGATTTGTATCAGTGACAGGTGCAAAAGCTTCATCTGCCATGGTATGAAGTACATCAGGGCCCACGGCATGGGTGACTAGCATACGTGTGAAGGTACCATTGAGTCTGAGGCATATAGTGGGATTGTACAGAGACATACTGCGATGAAACTGACGTCTTTTCCTGAGAAGTCCGTGATTAGAGTGAGACAATGCCAAGTCTCTTTCTGCATGTGCTAGCATGTGCTTGAATGGTCTGCCTGCAGTCCAGATCTGTCTCCTATTGAAAATGTGTTGTGAGTCATGAAGAGGAGAATAAGACATTGATAACTAAGAACTGTTGAGCAGCTGGAGTCTTGTTTCATGCAAGACTGGGCAAAAATTACACTTGCACACCAGCAGAAATTAGTCCCTTCGGTTCAGGAATGATTAAAAAGTGTAATTAAAAGGAAAGTTGATATAAAATAGTTGCAACCATGTCTCTGTCCCAACTTTTTTGAAGTGTGTTGCAGCCATCAAAATCAATTTGTTTTAATTTACAAAATACAATTACAATTAAGGCCAGTGAAAACAGGAGTTATATAATTTGACATTTTAGCTTATTTACTGACTCCTTTGTTCATATCCTTTCCTCTCTATTAATGACTGTGCTGAATGTAGCACGTCTGGTTAATAATTTGTTATTCTCTATTTTTGTCATGATTGCATTAAGGTTTATTAATTACAATACAGTGTGTTATCTATTTCTATAGTTTATCATAAGAGGAAAAAAATACAAGATTCATGAAAAAAAACATTTATATTTCATTCTCTGCAGATGCAGTTTTTGGTCTTTACTGTGTAAATTACTGTCAATTATTCATCACCAAATTTAGGTCAGATCTTCATCCAACCCAAAAGTTATCAAAATGAATTGTTATCAAATGAATTGTTGACATGCAAAAACATTTTCCATGCTGAAAACATTGCCTGTGAAGCCGCCAAAGATATCATACTGTATGTTCGCAGAGCTTTATTTCCTTGCTGAAATTCAACTCAGTAAATAAGTTACTAATATCATTATATTAGGACAGGAACCACATTCAAAAATGTGACAAAATGGCTAAATGTGCTCTGTATCCATCTGTCATCTGATGCTTTCTCTGACAGGCACAGAAGCAAACCCTACATCAGCGCATTTTTTCTTTACCGTCTTGAAAAAGCAATGCATTGTTTGAGAAATGACTGATGTTTAATTGCAGAGCAGCAGGAAAACCTCTCTTCTGTTCTTTCTGTCGTGTATCATGAGTGATCGTGAAAGGTCAGGGCTCCTCTGAGTTTCATGTAAGTGGGTTCATTACAGCAATAATGGCTGAGTTCATGACGGTTCCTTCAAGCAGGTCTCAAGGAAAGCACAGATCTTCTCTTACTACTATGGTGATTATGAGCTTTCCTATTAATACTCCCACCACTAACCTGTGTGACTGTCATATTCTGTGCTTGTGCACTGCTGAGTTTCATTCTAAAGAAAAGACTAATTTGCTTCTATAGGATTTTGCCATCATGCATTTACTGTATAGAACATGATGAATCAAGCCATTACAGCTTTCACATGGAGGCTGTTCAGACTCCTGCTGCAGAGCACCACTCACATAGTTTTCCATTAAATTACATCATATTTGTCCCAAACTGTTGTTAATGTACATAATGGCTTCACCTAGGCTGGAAGTTTATGCATTTTTCAGTAGTACTTTTGTCTTTTTTGTGGCTGGAATGACGTCTATGCTTCATACAGAGAGAAACTATATTATAGACTGCACTTTTTCTTTCCATTTGCTCTGTTTTGTAAAAACACCTGAACTTGAGAATGCAAAGTACAAAATGGCATGCCCGGTATGCGGTAAGGTTTTTAAAGGTTTCAAAAAGTCATACAGTGCATAGTAGTATTTACACATTAGGAATACAAAAGAATCTCAGAAATAAAAGTATGAAAGCTGCACTGTATGTACAAAAAAAAATGCCAGGAACTTACAGGATTAAAGAGTATTATTTTACAATAAATTAATGTAGTCAGAGATTTATTGTGAAATCAATGCATGCTGGGTCATTTTCTTACAAATGACTGTGAATGAACAGCAGAAGGATGCTAACATTACAGTAATTTACTGCTCTTGTTTTACTGTGAATTCACATTATAAAGTTGTCTTTAACTGTGCCACTGTGAGAAATTTAGCTGATTACTACTGTAATGGTTTTGAAGTGATAATTGTTTGGGATCTTTGGACCTTGTATATTCATATTCAAATTTCTGATCATGTCAGAAGTTGACAAATGAAAACAGTTAGTAAAACTATGCTTAGCATGAAGAAGTTTAATCAATAACTTATTTCATATTCATAACTGCTTGTGGATGGATCTTTCACAATATTAAAGCAGCTGCTGAGATACATCTTTAAAGTCCCCATGAAATCAAAATGAAAGTTTTTTGGGTGTTAGTATCAATATGTTAGTCTTAAGGCAGTGTGCTCCAAAACAGTGACAAAATTCGCATTTAGAAGATATAAGCATTCAAAGCTTGCAGTTCGTCACTTCTGCCAAAACGGCTCAACGATTTTTTTGACGTCACATCGTACTTCAGCTTCTCATCAAACTTTCTGTCCAATCAAATGCTCTCTAGAATCCCCTACACTATAAAATAGTGTACTATATAGGGGACAGGGAACGATTCAAACAGTGTAAATATGCTTTCCATTGAGGAAAAAAAGAAATCTGGTTTTGCGCTGTCACGCTAACCACCGCACCGCACACACACCCTGAGTCAGCGCAGACCACAAAATGTATCGGAGCTATTTGAATTCTACACACAATGCTATATTTTATAGCAATATGGATGAGATTGTGGCTGGCGTACAACTGTCAAATGCGGATTTACGGAGCTCAACGGCTCTAGCCCAAGCTGTGATATAAACGAACGCTATTGGCCATTTTAAAAAGGGGCGGGGCTGCTTGATATGTCCCGCCCTGTCTTCCTGTTTCCATTAAAATGACATCAACACAGAGTAACGCTGTGTGTTTCTAAGCATTTCAGGGGACCTTTAAAAGATTTGGCATCAATACTCAACATACAAAACACAACAATGGTAACACTCAACAAATAAAAACAACACTTACAACATAAACCAATATTACAAAATAAACAAACAATACAAACTGCTAAAAGTTAACCAAAAATAAGTTCAACAAGAATAAAAAAAACAACAACATGATCTTTTCATGCTGCACTGCATGCTGGGTGCCTTCATAGTACATATGAACTGTGATGATGTTTGTTTACAGTATTTTTTTCCCCCAAAACTGTACACTCACAGTAAAGCCAAGCTTATTTTTTAAAGGACAATGTAAAAACATGCTAGTAAAGTACTGTAGATTTTACAAGAAGTTTCTGAGAGCGCAGTTAGATACAAGTTGTCACGCTACGGTGAGATAAACGCACAAAGAAAATAAAGATAAATGCAAATAGTCTTTAATAAATCCACACAAGGGTAAATCCAGAACAGAACAGGAAGGAGACACATGTAGGGACGTAGTAGACCGGACACCAAACAGTGAAATGAACACAACTAAAATAGAGGTGCTAACGAGGGACAGACAGGTGAGGAGGATCAACTAATGAGGTCACAGGTGAACTGACTAACATAATCAAACACGGGGAAAAACTGGGTCACACTGAGCACATGGGGAATGAAAACACAACAAACACAGTCCAGGGGTGTGACACAAGTGAAGTCCCACTCTGAAATTATTGTGAAAGAAATGCAATTATTAAACTGAAATATGCTGTAATTTCACACTAATTTTTTTAACAGTGTGTCACTGGGGCAGTACGTATTCAAAATGTACACCTTTGTACCTAAAGAGTCCATATTGGTATATATATATTAGAGTTTTTCTACTCTTTATGTATTATATATATATATATATATATATATATATACTGTATATATGAAGAGTTCAGATGCACATATCATATGCATATGTATAATCCTCTAAGTGCCATTTGAAATTTTGGTAACACTTTAGAATAGGGAACACTTATTCACTATTAACTACGACTTAACTTTTCTTTAATAAATTCCTAATTTGCTGCTTATTAATAGTTAGTAAGGTAGTTGTTAAGTTTAGGTATTGCGTAGAATTAGGGCTGTAGAATAAGGTCATGTAGAATAAGGCATTAATATGTGCTTAATTACTACTAATAAATGGCTAATATTATAGTAATATGCATGCTAATAAGCAACTAGTTAAGAGACCGTAAAATAAAGTGTTACCGGAATTTTCTTTTAAAATGAGCGGTTTTATCAGGCTCTTATGTGTAGGTTCAGTAATTTCACTCTAATGACAATGAATAGGTTATTTTCTTTGCCATTAAAGTGAAATAACTGAACATATACAGTAACTGAACATACTGCTTTTAGAAGAAAATTTCAGACGGCACTTAGAGGCTTTTGCATCTGAACTCTTCATATATATGAACATGTATATATCGAACGTTGATCTGGAGTTTAGCACACACACACAGATTTATACGTTTTATAAATGAAGTCACTTATCCAAGCTGGTTAGGCAGGTTTGTAGTGAGGTTTAGTGGGGTTTTGAGCAGTTGTCATCTGGTTAGAGACTAGCTGGCTTCCCCACTAAACTGTCTAAAAACCAGCTTGGTCAGGTTAGTAAACTGGCTTAAAGGGACAGTTCACCCAAAAATGAAAATTCTGTCACCATTTATTTACCCCCAAGTTGTATCACACCTGTATGAGTTTCTTTCTTCTGTGGAACACAATTCAAGATATGTTGAAGAATGCAACCAAACACTTGCTGGTAGACATTTCCATAGTATTCCCCCCCCCCAATACTATACCACAGGTTTGGAACACTTTGAGGGTGAGTAAATGATGACAGCATTTTAATTTTTTTGTGTGAACTATCCCTTTAAGACTACAGTTGTTAACAACCTTATCTTGGTTTAAGCTTGCTTCAGCAGGTTGGAATACAGCATTCTATGTTTTTATGAGAACATTTTTATATGTGGCCATGGACCACAAACCCAGTCATAAGGGTCAATGTTTTTGAAATTGAGATTTATACATCGTCTGAAAGCTTTCCATTGATGTATGGTTTGTTAGGATTGGACAACATTTGGCTGAGATACAACTATTTGAAAATCTAAGGGTGCAAAAAAATCACAATATTGAGAAAATCGCCTTTAAAGTTGTCCAAATGAAGTTCTTAGCAATGTATATTACTGATCAAAAATTAAGTTTTGATATGTTTACAGTAGAAAATTTACAAAATATCTTTATGGAACATGATCTTTACTTAATATCCAAATTATTTTTGGCATAAAATCTGTAATTTTGACCCATACAATGTAATGTTGGCTATTGCTACAAATATACCCTTGCTGCTGGTCTGCTAGTCTGTTGCTGTCTGGTTGTTTAGTGAGTGAATGGAGTGTAATGACGTCTCTTTGTCCACAGGTCTGTTGACGGTGTCCGGTGTAAGCATCTATATCAGTTACTCTCAGCAGGCTTTGGAGGAGCTGCAGCACATGGTGGATATTGAGTCACTTTCTCACGTCCACATGTCCTTCGGCTGGTCTCTGGTCATGGCCTGTCTGTCCTTCTCCCTGGAGCTGCTGACGGGGATCCTGCTCATGCTAGCGGCCCGTCTCATCCACCGTCAGTGCCACCACGAGCCTGCCGCAGTGCTCTCCATGAGCCAGAGCTCACCACAGCTTCTGAGACTGCAGTAATGATGATGGTCATTTTATCTACAGCCTTATCAAGAATTGAGTTTGTGCTGCATCAAAGTAAAAATGGAGAGTGCCGGGTGGCAAATGAGACAGCTGCATCAATTATTGAATGAGAGTGCTCAGTCGAGGTCTGCCAAATTTGTCTGCATCACTCGAGTGTGTCAGTGCAATCACATGTTTTCCTCAAGGCTTCTAGAAACACATTTTCCAGAGCTAACTGATGTCATGTGTCATGCATTTACTGTATATATACTCTTAAAAAATAAAGGTTCCAAAATGGTGTTTTTGCAGCGACGCCATTGAAGAACCATTTTTGGTTCCACAAAGAACCTTTCAGTGAATAGTTCCTAAAAGAACCATTTTGAAGAACATTTTAAAAATCTAAAGAAACTTTTTCGACTATTAAGAGCATTTTCTGCATTTGAAAGGTTCCATGGATGTTCAAGGTTCCTCATAGAACCATTGATGCCAATAAAGAACCTTTATTTCTAAGAGTGTAACATGATGAATCAAGCCTTTGCAGCATCTCTAGGCACACATTTTGCAGCATAGTGTTTTTTTTTTCTGTCAATGAATGAACAAACAATTTTGGTAGAAGTTTGTGTTTTGCTTATTACAACCAGCCAAGACCTCTAACCTGTTTTAAATTACAGTGTAAAAAGTTTTACTTGTGACCACACTTTTACATTTTATAGGAATTGTAATACAAATTCTGCTTAAAGGGTTAGTTCACCCAAAAATGAAAATTAGGCTGCGTTTTACTCACCCCCGAGGCATCCTAGGTGTATATGACTTTCTTCTTTCAGACGAATCCAGTCGGAGTTATATTAAAAATTGTCTTTGATCTTTCAAGCTGTTTCAAGCTGCGAATCGATGCGTTTTTGTAAGAAAATATCCATATTCAAAAGATAATAATCACTTGAATCTAGCTTGCGCTCACTGTTGTAAACAGAAGCAGTTCCGGGGGAATGACGTATGAGGTCAGCTTTGCGCATGCGCCGCTCGTCACGAATTAGAAGCACAAAACGAGGATTTGTAAAGAAGAATGTTGGAGGATTTCGATATAAGCCAAGAGGAGACTGGTTTTCCTTTGCTAAAGTAAGGAAACTTTGCTTTCTTTGCTCCTGTAAACAAACGTTGTTTTTCACGAGACTCACCGGCGCATGCGCAACGCTGACCTCATACGTCTTCCAGTTTACAGGAGTGAGCGTAAGCTAGATTAAAGTGATTATTACGTTTTGAATATCGATATTTTTCTTACAAAAACGCATCGATTCGCTACAGAAGGCCCGGAGCCGTGTGAGACACTTTTTTTATGGATGGGCGATTTTTATTTAACTTCTTTTGGACTGAAGCAATGCAACACCCGCTGAGTGCCATGAAACAGCTTGAAAGATCAAAGACAATTTTTAATATAACTCCGACTGGATTCGTCTGAAAGAAGAAAGTCATATACACCTAGGATGCCTCGGGAGTGAGTAAAACACAGCCTAATTTTCATTTTTGGGTGAACTAACCCTTTAAATACTTAATTTACACATAAAAATGTTCATACTGATATTTAGTATGTTTAGTTGCAGTATAAATGCTTAATAGAAAACTGTTCTGTTGTAAAACTGTCATATAACTAACAGTAACAGTCATTTAATTTACCATCTACCGTGCTAGTCATGCTGAAGTACCATAATAAACATTACTGATGCCCACCAATTTTCCCCTCATGTTGTATATCTCATTTCATATTTTTTTTATGATTTTTACTGTCTGATCATTACGACGCAAACTCATTCATAAAGGCACTTTGCAAGCCATAGAACAATTGTAAATGAAGCTAGTTATAACTGTGTTTTTATTTGTGGTAATTACATTTATCTCCCTAAGGCTCACGTTTCATTAAATGTCCAAGACGCACCATGTGAGCTCAATTCAAAAATCAATTTGTCACTAATTAACCAATCTATTTAGGAAAACTATTTAAGAAATGCGTCATAGGAACAGAGTGGGCTGTTTTCGCTCAGAAATAGTTCATTCCAATTTCCAGAAAGAAGTCTTCTCTGAAGACAACCAGTCAGTCCAGAATGTAATATGCTACATTATTTTCAGGGAAATATGGCTGTGTTATAATGTTAAATTGCAGAGCCCATATAGGAATAGTGACTGGGTGGCTGTAAATCTCTGATTGCTGCATTAGAGACCAAAATAGCTGCAATAAAGACAGCATTAAATGTCAAACCAATTCTGTTAAGGGTGAAAAATGGTCTGGTGATAAATGGAGTGAGGAATGTGCCTGAGCGCAGTTTTAAAGTTTCTCTTAATCACCTACACTTTAAAATCAATTATATGAACAAACAGTTTAAATAAAAAAATTTATGTTTTATCATTTTCTAAAAAAATAACACTTTTTAAAAAAAATTTAATGTGGTTTCTTGGAATTTTTTGAATGGCTCATGTCAAAAAAGCCCAAAAGATAATTGTAAATGCATTTGGTGGTGATCTGTGATGAGTTTTGACCACATTTAATGAATTTGTAAATTAAAATGTGTTAGAAACAGTACAAGAAACATGCAATGTCACATTGCAAAAAACCATTTACGTCACTTTGACAGCGTCACTAAAGAATTGTGTTGCGGGTTCTTGTCTTTTTCTCTTTCTTAGGCTCTCACAATGTGAAAAATACAACAGACATTGCGTTCTTGCTCTCGTGAGTTAATGAAAAATAACTGATTATTCATCAAATTATTTTACTGGATTACACTTGGAATTTACAGTACTTTCTCTTACTTGTCCAACTGAACAGAATATGGAAATGTTTCAGTACATACTCTTATATAATATGTAAGTGGCGATTATCAGTTTGTGTGGGAAAGGCAGGTGCACACTGTACAATTTATAATAGTTATTTGCAACTGTTCCTTGTCAGACTGTATGAACATGATCCCAGCAATAAGCCATTTCAGACTGTAGGATCTTAGTTGTCGGACTGCACGAAAAGTTATGCGTTTCAATTGAAATGGCAGCTAGCATTTCAACACAATTGAACTATGGGGGGGGGACCATGCTACTGATGGTTCTCGATATGATGATCGTCGTAGGAAAAGCCTACAGATTTCTTGATTGCTTAGAAAAGTAGTAGTACCTCTCCTCAACAAGCCACATGATTTGAGAAATCATTAATGTTCAGAACTGGAGTGGATGAGTTATGGCAAAGCTCCTTTCATGGCAAGTCAATTCACTCAGCACTTCTTACAGCAGCTCCATCAAACTGCAAGAACTGAAGACAAAGAAAGAGATGACTTTGCTTATTGATGATTGGCTCTTTTATTTGCAAGGTGCTTCGGGTGCTTTGGCTCTTTTAATTTTGAGTGCTTCTCAATACTCAAATTAAGGAACGCTTATTTCTAACATTTTGAATATTTACTATGTTTTTTTGTGTTTTTTTTTTTTTTAAATAACCAGAAACATAAGTACAGTTTCTTTGAGCACAGATGGTAACACTTTGAAGTGACTCACGGGTGATCAACAATTTTACATTGTTGTATTATACACTGTTTGTGATTAGTGGTGGTTCTCCAATAACAAAAAAGTGTACAATTCAAAAGTAAAATACAAACATATTAATCCTATTCATTCTGCATCTTTATCTAGTAACTGTTCAAGATCCGGCCAGAGAATCTCTTCTACAGACACCAGAACAAATCCCTTCTCATGCAGATATATAGGTTACCATTTATGGCCATATCAAAAAGAACTCATCTATGGGGCTGAGGAATGAGGAAGAGGGTTAAAGGAACACATTAAAATCTCAGAAAGTCAATGAACCGGCTACATATCACTTGGAAAGTGGAAACCTTTCCACTTTAGTGGCACCTCATGATGGCTCTGGCTGCCCAGATCCCTCTACTCATCATGAAATAATTCACCCTCAAATGATGTGATGCTGATTTGTTCAGTTCTTTAATATATACCTTCGTTCTTAATTAATCTGATGTGAATTTCTAATAAAAGTTCTTTATTGGCATCTATGTTTCCACGAAGAACCTTGGAATCGATTCCTTTGCAGAAAAAGGTTCTTTTAAGAACTGTTCATTGAAAGGTTCTTTGGGGAACCAAGAATTGTTCTCTTCTGTCCCATCACTGTGAAAACCCTCTTTTGGATCGTTTATCTTTTGGATCGTGTAAAACATTTTACATTGTTGAATATAACTCTTTTATAGGCGTTTGTAACTTGTGTGGGGTTTGTAATTTCACATGCTAGTTTGTCTAGTCTAGTTTGACGGTACTTTAAATAAACTTTCGAGTGACTCTTTATACATCTTGCAGTTATTATTAGTGTGTGAATAATTCTGTTAATTAATGTTTGTTATTCATGTGTGTTAATTTATGTTTCTATGATGAATATAACCAGTGCTTTTTATACGAGTGTATGATGTATTATTAATAGATTTGTGTTTCCAGTTATACACAAAAGGCTTTAGAGCTGGAATTTGTGTGAAAACGGGTGATTAGTGTTAATTAATGATTGTGTTTTGTTAAATAATTCAATGGTTTGAATGAGATGAGTTTAGCCTGTAAGTGATTGAAAAATAAAATGTGTGAATTTGCTTTTGGTTACCATGCTAAACAGCTTTGTAATTACCATATTTGTTGATTAGTGTACGCTAGCTTTGTCATGTCCTGTAAAAACAGAACAGCTCCAGGTGAAACACAGTAATACATGCTTTCACTGGATTTTCGCTGGCTGAGAGTGAGTGACTGAGGAGCTTGATAGGAGCGCTGCTATAGATTAAACCTGGGCCAAATGCATTAAACTTTTATGGTACATAATATTTCTTCCCTCACTTGCTGCATAATCAAGCAGAGCTAGGGGTAAACACATCGCTCTTTTCCCTGTTGGCTTTGACGGATTGGTGCAATTTGGTTTTTTTCCCCCACACATCTGAGAAGCTTTTTCTTACAGCCAGCACTCAGGTGGGTGGATTTTTCCTGTTGCTTTAAAATATATAACCACCTGTTGATGGATTCTCACAATCATTTCATCATTCACACATACAGAATCAAAGTCATCTATCTTTTCTGCTGTGTTGTTCTTCACTATCCTCTGCGTTGCTGCTTGGACTGACCGTCTTTTCTATTTCCGAACTGAAGGTTCCTAATATCAGGTACATTATTGTAAGGCATTTGCGAACATCACACAAATGAACGAGGGAATCTTTTGCGAACATCACACAAATGAACGAGGAAATCTCCGCATTCCACCTGGAAACTAACATCTCTTCTCAACCATCTGAGAGCCGTAAAGCTGAATCACGGTCAGCCAGGCACCAATTGTCTCAAACGAGTTCCTGTCCAGCTCTGCTTATCTGTACAAGAAATACCAGGAGAGAGTGATTTACCAAACCACCCATCTAGACTCGTTTAAGCAACAGAATGTCAGCCCAAAACGCAAGTAAACGAACAAAATCTTATCTCTGCTGAACTGGTGCCGAGCTAATTTAAGCAGTAAACATAAGACAAACCTCTGCTTTGTGATTTTCTCAGGTCACAAGTAAGAGAACTGTAGCGAATATCTTGCTAAAACTTTGGGCTTTCCTCAGAACTCCGTTAACATCATTTTCATTCTTCAGAGACTGTATGTATGTGTGTGTGTATGTGTATGTCTTAGCTTAGGCCAATGTAATTTAGAATAGCCAATAAATTTTTGTGTTCATTTATAAAGAATCATTGTCTGGTGTCGTATAATTTTAAAGTCAAACCTTGCCAAAGATCCTTGTTACCTAGCTCGTAGCTTATAACTTATCAAAACATGTATTAACCCGTGGCCAGGGAGAATACAGATATTAAAATTGTTAATATACACGGATGCTAACATCTCGCTGGACGAACGGTAGATAAGGTGTAAATTATCAAATTTGGAATCAGTTCTAATCAGGTTGACTTCGAATCTTCAGATCCGAGTCCTCTCAAAACCTGAATGAAATAATAATAATTAATTCCCTTACAAATGAGTTAATTTCATTACATTATATAGGTAGGTTTTCATCTTCAACCTTGAATGCCTTTCATTATATTTATCATTTGAACCTTGCAAATGAAAATATGGCCACATCAAATAATGTGCAAGTTGTATTTTTATCCTGCAGAATGTAGCGGCTCCTAAATAACTCCTACAGATTGAAATCCAGTCATCAAAAAGTAATATGAAGGTATGAAGAGAGGTGTGAAGATTAGTATTTCCATTCTAGTCATTCACATATAAGCGTCAATTGAGATCTTCACAGCACTCCAGATAAAATCCCATCTAATAAATCTTGTAATGACAGTGGCAGACCTCAATTTGAAGATGAAGTCAAGTGGGGAATCGAACATATCTATCACTGTTTTATTCATATGGTATCTCATCTTGGTCTACTTATGTTCTCTAAAACTGGCTGAACGTGCTCAAAATCTTCTGACTTTTATCTCATCAATATGCGAACCAAATTTGACTTGAATCATTAATGCTCAGGCATATTGGTCTTCTTCTAAACTTCCTTGTGACCTGTTAATTAAAGTGTTGGTGTTTGAAGAGCACAGTGTGTGTGGACTGTGGATTAAAGGATTGTGGATGGAGAGCCGGAGGCAGATTTGAGGACTGAGGAGTCAAGATGTGCTGTAAGAAATCCTCCTCCACTTTGACGAGAACAGACTTCCCATTCATTTAGCTGTTGATGTTAAAGGTTGTGCATCCAATCAGCCTCTACCACATTTTGCAACAAATGTCACCTGTCTCTTCATAATAATGCAACTTTTGGCCTAGTGTTAATAAATGTGTTTGATTCAAATTTTTTTATTTTTTATTTTTTTGTAATAGTTTAGGTACTGTGCTGAATTTGCCACCTTTTGTCCAATGTAAGGTCTGGGTCCTGGAGAAAAATCATTGAGAATCAATGTCTCATAAGAGGTGACTGTTACATACATAAATCCAGTCAAACAGTGATGAGATTCAGAGCTAATTATCATATCTTCAGACACACATGTGGTTCATTCAAATGCTGCTCTCATCTGGAGTTCATAATTTGGCTAAATTGCCCTTTGAGAGGGAAACGCCAGATGGCACCACTGTCACTGAATATTGACTGTTACAGAGAGAGCCGATGATGGCAGCATGCCAAAGGCATTTTCAGGTCAACAGGAATCAAAAAGTTACTTTCTTAATGCGTTAATTATCTTATTGTCTCATCAGTGCACATACCAAAGGAAATAATTGTCTTCCTCAATACAAACTGTAACCTGGTTTTGATGTGAAATGAATGGAAAACATCACCAATTCCGTTTATTTTATTTAATGCTTTAATCCAAATCAATAACACAGTGTAATATGTGACCCTGGACCACAAAACCAGTCTTAAGTGTCAATGATTTATACATCATCTGAAAGCTGAATAAATAAGCTTGCCATTGATGTATGGTTTGTTACGATAGGACAATATTTGGCTGAGATATAACTATTTGAAAATCTGGAATCTGAGGGTGCAAGAAAATCAAAATATTGTGAAAACTGCCTTTAAAGTTGTCCAAATGAAGTCCTTAGCAATGCATATTACTAATCAAAAATTAAGTTTTGATATATTTACATTAGAAAATTTACAAAATATCTTCATGGAACATGATCTTTTCTTAATATTCTAATGATTTTTGGCATGAAAGAAAAATCTGTAATTTTGACCCATATAATGTATTTTTGGCTATTACTACAAACATACCCCCAGTGACTTAAGACTGATTTTGTGGTCCAGGGTCACAAATATGAGTGGATGAACTCAATCCCCACCCTACATTTTTCTCCTAGTTAAATATGCTGTTTCGCATGGATGTACTGTATGTAACAGAAGTGAATTGCGAATTGTGGCATGTTCGCCAATTTTCCCAAAGCACCTGTGCTGCCGATGACCAAAAAGCCCTGAAAAAAGTTTTTGAATGTCTGTGTTGTCTGGATGTGGGTAATAAAATACAGAGTAATAGAGTGAAGTATTGCATTGACAAGCAGTGAAATTGGTTTTCTCAGAAAGAACCATATCATTTACCCTGTAGAGTCTCCTGCCTTCAATGGGCATGTCCAGGCTTGATATATAGACTTGAAATTGAAATAAAATTGGCACTTGCCTGCTCCTTAACAACTGATACAAATCAGCAGCCTCATTTACACACAGCAGCAGGGCCTAATGCACAGGTCCAATATGTTGACGTGTTTCGGTGCAAATGCAGTCTCTGTTGTTGGAGAGTTAGCTAGTGCCAATTTTCTTGCATCATTAATTTTGAAGTGTACTTGCAGCCAGTGTATATGCGACCAATTTAAGACAAACAATATCCTATTTCAAACAAGAAACACGTTACAAACGGTGCTGAATGTGCTTGAACATGGATTGAAATCTCAATGGGTTCAAGAAGCTGATTTAACTCTCCAGTGAAAATATTTTTCATCTACTCTCTTAAGCCCCATTTGTCTTTATGATATGCATTTTCAGGTCTACATCACCCATTTGAGACCATCACTGAACAGGTGAAAAAGCATATATGTTTTACAGAAAATAGGTACTGGACCTAATATCAAAGAGAGTATATTGTGGTTGATGAGTCCCCTAAGAGCCAGAGCAAACACACTGAAGTGATCAGCAGGTTATAAGTTAAAAAAAAAAAGTTTCTGTCAGGGTTAACCAGTTTGACTTAATTTGGTCGGGCCGCAGTAGCAAGAACAATGTAGCCACTAGATGTCCTTCTAAAATCATGCAAATGCTTCTCAGCTGATTCACAGTCATCAGTAATACATCCCCAAACTTTGTGCAAAACGTACTATGGTTAACCACGCTCTTATCCATAGAAGGTGTGATGTATATTGCAAAAATTCATGTGTGGCCCATTCACTCTGATACCATCCTGAACACATCACATCTGCTGGTTCCCCTTCAGGGACTCCAGCTGCGTCGGAAATGCTTTGGGAACGCCCCCAGCGTTTCTGACACAGCGTCTTGTTCCCTCGGGGAACCATGGTTACATTCGTAACCTGGAGACGTTTTCATCTTTTGAGTTCATTTTTCAACAAATGCAGAGGGACCCAGAGCAAGGCAGTTGTGTTAGGTTGTTATTTGAGAAAACAGCACTTTCCGCCACACTGTTGCACTGCTCGAAAATAATCTGTTTCTTCCAATGAGTTTCTTTTGCTGACCCAGTTTATGAAGTCTAAAAGCAAATTAATGTGACGACTGGCGGATGAACACACAGTCAAATGTCAAAAGTTGCCATGACCACATCAGACTCATATGGCTGTGAGGGCATTGCGATGATTATTAAATGTCAGTGGTTTCTACATTAACAAAATAAGCTGAAGCTAATGGTCTGCTACAGTATGTTCCGCTTATTTTTTATTTTTAATGGTTATTGTAAGGTATCACTATACTTTGACGGCCATGTTATGATAATGCAACATACTGTACAAATCTGAAATATTTCATTAAATGATAACAGATGATTTACCAGTGACCGATTACGTTTGTAGAACTCCTAAAATGGATATTTTCCCTGTTGGCTAAAGGGGATCCTGCGCTGACAAACCTAATGTTAATGGATAGCTTTCTATAGACATCATTGGTTCATTCTGGACTTTTGGAAATAAAATTAAAATTGTAGTTTTATCCAGTCCGTGTCTAGCTCTCCTAACATATGAAAAAATAATAAACTTTTAACAGATATTCTAATTATACTTCTTCTTTTTTTTCTGAATAAAAATGTTGACACTTATTAAACCACACAATTTTTTGTTGAATGAAATGCTCTCTGAAATAAGAATGTCCTTCCAACCTGCCACAGACAAGAAGCAAACCATTGCTTGTCAGTGTGTTTTCTATTAAGCTTGTATTTCTTTTATTTACTCAAGCGCCTTTTCCAGCCATGACTTGGTTTTGAAGAAAGTGTCTTCATTTGTTTTGTCTGTGGTACAAGCTGTCAACTGGCTTTTGAATTCATGCTGAAAATAAGGTCTGATTCGTACACATTTTGTATGTCAAGATAATCTTCACAAATTAACTTTGTGAACTTTGAAGCCTAAATACAATCGCAAGAGGTAAAAAGCTAAATGCAGGCTATAAATGAAGTACACTGCGGTCACATGACTTCAGCGTCACCACCATTAAGCTTCTAACAACACCTTCTGTTTTTAGTTCGTTTGAAAAATTCGTTTGAAAAATGAGTTAGTTTGCAAAAGTGCAAATACAAATGCAATGAGGATGTAAAAGTGGATTAAATTAGTTGTCCTGTTCTGTTTGATGACATTTAATGTTTTCGACAGCCTCTGTAGTTTTTTTTAAGTAAACGTTCAAATTTTGTGTCGTAGAATAAAACGTGACAACATCGTGTACTTGTAATAAACACAGACCTTATTTCAGGCAAAAACCCATTGCTTTCGGCATGATGGAAGCGGAAGTGCTAAAATGCTAACTCATCCACGGGTTTTAGCACTCTTTCCAATACTGAAAATTTGCAAAAGGGATGAGCCATATGATCTACCCCAACTTCCTGTTTCAATAGGAAAGAAAAAGTCTTAGATCTTTGAGTTCAGCTCATGAAAAATGGGGGCAAAAACAAAAGTGTTGCGTTTATAATTTTGTTCAGTGTAATTAAACTTTTTATATATACATATATATGTGAAAATGTGTTTCCTATTTGACCTTTGGGTTGGATCACTGGCATGTACCATCTAAACCTCACCTCCTCTTTCCTTTTGGAAAGAATCAGCTTACCTCATCCATGATGCATCCCAGGCCTGAACACAGAGTTGTTTTCTTTGTTAAATGTTTAACCCTTGTGCCAAGAATGAGCTCATTAGCTCTTGATAAAGAAAGGTTGCATGAGGAATGCAGTGAATGGTTTCAATGTTACTCTGGTATATTTCTGAATATATTTCACAGTCAATACACCTCCATGTGAAAGCGCTACATCATAATTGACTCATATGTATGATAGCATTAGCATTGCTTGCATTAATACACCACAACGATGATTGAGGGCGAGAGTTTAAGTAGTACAGCATATGAGAGGAGAGAGGCTATGAAGTGTTTGAGACTGAACATGGATTTTTGGTTCTTCAATGCGGCAGTCAGCATTGTCGTGACGTCACTCTCCAGTGGCTCTAAAGTGACTAGTCACAAGGCATTTACGGCTCAGGAAACTGGCTTAAAAAATGTTTCTGGATGGGAACACCAATCAGCAAAGATGACAGCATTCCAAGGAAGCGTATGCCAGCCATTCAACTGCCTTTGAGATGAATGGGCATGCTAACAGATGGCTTTTCCATGTATCACATACCTCCTTATGATAAACAGCTGAAAGCCTATTTATGCATAACTTTCTTTACAAAGAACATTTGTATAGTAATGAGTGGAAATTAAAAGAGGACACTGGCAGATTTCTGGTAATGCTAGTTTCAGAAGTGACAGAAGAAGAGATACCTTTGTCTTGGGTGACAATGTCTTCATGTGTGTGTGCGGTCGTTTGTGGTTCTGGCAAAGCCATGAGTCATTGTTTATAAGTGTGTAATTGTTCTTTGGAGCGCTGTCTGTTGTATTTACACTAGCTTAGAAGTGTTTAAACATGCCATAAACACTAAATCCAAGAGAAAACTGGGCACACATAATGCAACCATATTTTACAGCAGCTTGTCATCGTCATTTCATTTGTGTGCGTTTCTGTGTGTGTGAGTGTGTTTAAATCCATTTTATGTAATGGTGGTGTTTAAAAATAGCTTCCTCAGTTGTTGTCTTGGGTGTAGAAGAATAGTTAATTCAGTGACGAGAATTCATCATTTGCATTTTACATCTGCATTCTTTTTCTATCGACCCCAAAAATATAGTATACATTTTTAAAGAGCTTTTATACAGCTATTTTTGCGCTTTGAATGAACTATTAATTTCAGAGCAGACGGCGTTACCGCACACTGGAGGGATATGAGTTTCCCAAACAGCCCCTGACAAAGAGCTCTAAAATTTCTCAGTGTGTGTTCCCAGCATTCAATCAGCTCACATCAATTCATCTTGTTTGGTGCTGAAGGCCAGTAGGAGTTCTCATGTCCCATGAATCAAGGGAACAGGAGCAGTCGCCTCACCTGCACAGCACAGAAATGAATTATGAATCAATTCAAAACAAATGAAAATTGGCAAAGGCTGCAGGGTAATTCTGCCAGGACGACATTAGGTGATGTCATTCTTTTGAATAAACACACAAATCTAAAGCGTGACAGCATGACTTTTTGAAACTGTTATTTAGACAGTGTTCTTCAGTGAGAAGAGTGTGTGACAGATGCGCAAACAGCTCTGTCAACACTTGACATACCATGACAGTAAATGAAGGGCAGGGCTTTTTCCATCCAATGTGCAATTGTGTCCTGTGTTTACATGTGTTTGTTTAAAGGCTTCTCCTTCCACCTAGGGAGAATCACACTTCAGTGCCAACAGGATTTTCAGTGGAAGAATAATAATAACTAACGAATAACAAAGGCCCAGGTGACCCTTTCAATGATAAACTGCAGTAAAATGCAGTCTGATTACTCCAGTGTATGCAGTAAATCTTTCATCTGCAATACAGCTGCAGCTCACTACAGTACAATTATAGTTAAATGTAGTAAATTTGCACTAAAACTGAAGTTCAGTGAAATACAGTTAGACTAAACACAGTACTGCAGTTCAATCCAGCTGCACAGCACAATGAACAAGACTACTGTCATGCAGCTGTTGGCATTAGAACTGTGTCAGTTTTTATATTACACAACTGCAGTTGTAAAGTTAAACTGCTAGAAGCTATGAATGTTTCTGACTGGTGTGTGACTCTTTCAAACATTCTTTATGTGTGACTTCTTTGTTACTTGGCAGTTTGCTTCAGGCATCTTGAGTACTGATTTTTGTTAATCGTTCAAGTGAAATTTCTTCCTGTTATTTAACTTTTTAATGTCAGTAAATTTTGATTTGATCAAATACTTTAGGTAGTGTGCTAGTTGTTGCCGTTGAAGTGTTTGCATGCTACGTACCATGATGCAGTTCTTGGGAATAGCTAAAGCAGTGTGGGAATGAGACAACGGGAAACCTGGACACAGTTTGAAATACATTCACATGTAGCATAACTACAAATGTGGAAAACGTACCAATATTACCAAAACCTTCAGTATTACAGCACAAAGTGTTGTAACTGGAAAGGATAACACTTCATTTTTTGATAGTCCACTACTTTGGACATTCTACTAACTATAAGTAACTTTACAACTACATGCAACTAGCAGTCATTAGAGTATTAGTAGACTGTCTGCTTAATATCTTCTTACACTTTATTTTGATGCTCCCTCAACACATTCTACTGACTGTAAGTTTGATAGTGCATGTCAACTTATTCCTCGAACCATAACCATAACAGTCTATTAATACTCTAATGAGAGTTAGTTGACATTTAGTTGCAAAGTTACTTATAGAATGTCTAAAGTGGACTATTGAAAAAAAGTGTAGCCTAATCCTGGAAGGCAGTAGATTACTAAAGCTTTCACTATTTCAGTTAGGGGTGTCCTGGAGGGCAACTATCCAGTTGAGTTTAGCTTTAAGCCTAATCAAGCACACCTGAACAAGCTAATACATGTCTTTAGACTCACTAGAAACTTCCAGGTCTTGTCCAGAAAACATTTTTCTCGATCTTTTGGCCTTCCATCTACACTGAGACAGCATTTTTGTTAAGGAATACAGAGGTATTCTGACAATGCCGTTTTCACGTTGTAGTGTGGACTGTGAAAATGGAGGTATTTGAAAATGATGACACGTTTAGTCATATGACGCATATTATACCGATAAATATTGTCTCAGGTTACGTATGTTACCATGGCTCCCTGAGTAGGGAACAAGACACTGCGTCCTCTAGGGGTCGCTATGGGGAAAGCCTCGTCGTGACCCGTGTCTGAAGCATACATTGAAAAAACACCAACAACACGTTGGCCGGCGACAGCCATGATGTCACTACCGGTGCGACTATGGTATAAATAGGTGCCGGGAGAACACATC
>NW_015546031.1:116279-116460 GCF_001515605.1 Sinocyclocheilus anshuiensis | reverse complement strand
AGGCGGAACCGGGGTTTTAAACCACTCAGAAAGAGCACGAGGCTGCTGCACGTAGCTCTTACTATACAGGATTTTAGAAAAGAACGCAGAGTAGTAGCGTGCACACCAACCACTTATGTGGATTTTAGAAAGTGGGCAAAGCATAACGTGCACACTTACCACTTATGTGGATTTTTAGAAA
>NW_015546031.1:115419-115839 GCF_001515605.1 Sinocyclocheilus anshuiensis | reverse complement strand
GCATCTGCTCACAGATACCCGGAAGTACTGAGCCAAACGGGAGAGGCAAGTTCAAATACAACCTTATAAGGTGAGGGGAGCACTGCCTGAGACAGCATTACACAAGAAGGTTCTTGCAAATGCCACCTATACTTCCCGCTCGATGCCTCAGCAAGAGGGGATATCCTCATGATCAGGAGGCCCCTCAGGGCGACCTAGATACGGTAGACCAGACAGGGCAGCCTGAAAGCATAAGCCCAGCCTGGACGTCCAGGAAATTTTTGCAGTGCCGTGCGGGGGGCCTAATGATCAAGAAGGCTCCCGCCGAAGCCTGTGACCTGGCCGCATAATCCAGGAAGTATGAAGCCGAAACCCGGCTTATCGTACCTTCTGGACATATATCGACAAGTGAAACACTGAAAGTCTAGCACCAGGTTTCTG
>NW_015546031.1:115183-115350 GCF_001515605.1 Sinocyclocheilus anshuiensis | reverse complement strand
CCCGAGAAAAGGGACAGAAACACACAGGTCCCGGGAAACACTGCAAAGAAAGCTAGCAGAAAGATTATACACACAACCACCAGCGCATTAAATAAACACATATACATACATATATATATATATATATATTTAGAAATGGATCGTACTCACCCACCATGGTTCCCGCG
>NW_015546031.1:107684-114942 GCF_001515605.1 Sinocyclocheilus anshuiensis | reverse complement strand
TTCCCACGTTGGAGCCCCATCCGAAGAAGCCTCTGGTCCGGACCATCAGTAAGGTGGTCACTATGAAGCCATAGAACCAACCAAACATCATAGGTCCAGCATAGGAGACTGTAATGCAGGAAAATTCCCACCTAACCTCGGTCAGGTGGAGAGATGGTGGTTACAGGGGAATTAGGAAGGTGAAGATAATGGCAGATGTAAGACCCCCGAAGGAAATGAGTAGATACTGAGGTATCACTCTGATCCGGACAAAAGCGCTGACGCCCTGTCTGGATCACATCCCTTAGGTCTTTTAGTGAAATTTTTATGAAATTTCCTTTGACCCGTTGTGCTTGTCTCTGATCCTCAAACCGAGACGGGCCAGGACCCCTGGGATGTTCGGGCTCAGACCTGGACCTTCGTGAAGGCCGCTGAGTGCACCTTTGCCTCCCTGAACTTTTTGACCACCGTCTCAACGGAGGAGGAGCGGAGATGGTTAACACAGGGGGCTCAGGAGATGTAGGAGGGCTGGACGGGACCAGCGGAGATGAAGGAGACGAAGGAAAGCTTTCTGGAGCGGATTCTGGGGTGAGGATAGGAGCCGAGAACTCTGGGGGTAGCGCCATGTCCATGAGCGCTGAGAGGCATACTGGAGCGAGCTCTGGGGCTGGAACCGACACTGGAGCAAGCCTAGGGCCCAGAACCAACCACCTCTCCTCCTCAGATTCCCCTCTAGGCTTGGGGTGAAAGGCTTGAGTGAGTCGCGGCCGGCGGGCTTGACAACGGTTCGGCGAAGCGTGCGGTGGTTTCCATGCCGCAGGGGAAAAACAGGAAAACAAACACTTTCAAAACCAAAAAACAAACACGGGGAGAAGGGGCGCCACTTACTATCTTGGTCCTGTCTTTTATCACGGGTTGCCAGGGCGAGAAGCACGAAGGAGGCAGATATCAAACAAATAGAATATTTTAATAAATCCACTTAGAACAATCAGGAGAACACAACCACTTAAACGACGTTTGACAGGACAAGGGAACTGAGGAAAACACAGGGCTTATAAACACATGGAATGTAATCAGGGAGAGCAGAAACAGGTGAGGAGTAATCAAGGATAATTAATAAAACACAGCTGAGACAAATGGAACTTAATAAAACAGGAAACAGGAACTACCAAAAAAGGATTAACAGGAACATACACGTGACAGTTGGCTGCATCCAAAATCTCATACTTCCCTATTATAGAGTAAACAAAAAACAGTATGCGAAATAAGAAGTATGTCCGAATTCACAGTAGACGTAAAAGAGTTGGTAAATAGTACCCGGATGACCTTCTGAAGTGTGTATACGATGAACATGTTACTATCCAGGTAGATGGTCACGTGACAATGACATCATGGTAAGTATCGTACATCCAGATTACATTCAAACACGTCATCACTTAATCTTACTGTTTCCTTATTAGGTTGTATCAGCTTTCTACTATCACAGTTAATAAAACACAGAAGAAGAAAAGAAGATCCTAGGGAACTGTTGTTTTTTTAGTAGTGCATTAGGGCGCTAATGCTTGGCACAGAGCGCTGCACCTCACACAAACATTACAGAAAATTATTCTCCTTTCATCTAAATGCTGATGAATTTAAACTGTTGCCTTTATTTTTAAATATAACAAACACCAATTTTGTTATACTGTATTATCCTGGCCACTATATCATGAATGTCCTATTCATAAAAATCCATGAATCAAACTGTTTTAAATACACATGGCTTACCGTGACAGAGTGGCTTTATCTTCAGATAGGCAGAGCAGTGGATTTGAATGGGAACAAATTATCTGTAGCCGATTCCAGGAAGAGGGCTGATATGAACATGTGAATGAATGGATATGTTAATATCTACATTCCTTTGAATGGAGCTTCTGTGTGCCTGACTGTATACATTATATGTAGCCTATATGTTTGAGAGTTGATTTTGTTAGAGCCATGTTTCTTTAAAGTCACTGCTGTAGTTTCAGGCCGACAGTACAATCTGCGAGAAAGGCTTTGGTTTTATGTGAACAAGTTTTCACAGAAACTCACAATGGCAGAAGTGTTAAAAGCATTTCCAGGTAAAGGGGGTAGCTGTGGTTTGACTAACAATAACTGAGTCAGATGTGAATGTTAGAAGATTGCTGTTTTGAGAACGATGTGTACAACACCTACGAGTGCATCTAAAGTGTGGGTGAAACTGTTGCAGTGAGTGGCTTTGTATATATATTCCTGTGCAACAGTATTACTAAACAATATTACAAAACATGCTTTAAAATAGCCATTACACCATACATATTATAATAAACTACACTGAATATACAGTCATATTGCTAATAATGAAAAAACGACCATTGATTTGCTTTAACCCTTTGATACTTTTTAAAGGTGACGTAATTTTTATCAAAATACTTTGTCTAATTACAACTTAACCATGCTGGTGGAATGCCTTTAGTGATGTTATTGACTTTATGTAATATATCAGCATGTAACTCATATAATATTATGGCAGTAAATGTCTTTAATAGCTGGTCTGGAAACTTTTGCCTGTCTACATATTGATCATCCAGCACTGTGCGCTCGCTCCAGTGTTTACCTACATTATCACGCCCTAGCCCAAGGTAATGTGCATTCTAATCATGATTTCACAGCCCCACATTGGAAAAAGACATTTCATTTCACTGTGTTTGGTTGAGCATCCTGAACTGGGGAACTACATTGCAGTATAATGTGTATCTTTCATTCCATGTAAACGAGCTATAATCTAACGTTCAACCTTAAACCAATTAATTAGCAGAAATTATTACTCCACACCTCACTAACAACACCTGATGTCATTTAAAAACAGTTCTACACTGTGGAAAAAAAGGAAAATGTACTAGTAATTTTCTGTTGGGACATTTTATGTCAAGTTTTCCTTTTGCCCTAAAACATAATACAATGCACAATTCAAAATATGGAAAACATGGTTCAAGTGACCCAATTCTGATTTTTCTTCTCGTGGCACAGATCAGATGTAAGTAGGAAAAAAGACACTGACAATTCCCTTACGAAAAAATATATTTGAGCTATACTTGTGTTCCTAGAATCTGTGTTTTCATTGTTATACTGTAGGGGGCGCTAGTACACAATAGCTGTGTCTCAGTTAGAAGGCTGCGCCCTCTGGAGGTCGCATTCGAAGGCTGCATACGTCATCGAGGCTGTCTCATTTCAGAAAAGCAAGTAGGACACTCCGAATGCGACCTTCGAATGCGACCTTCTTTCACAGGAATTCGGAGGATGCATGAGGTGTATCCTTCGCTGCTACAGATAACCCACAATTCTTTGCGTCGCCGTGAACAACCGTTGTTAATTTGAAAAATGCTGGCACCGGCAGATGTAGCCTACACACAAGCGCAGATGTGGTGTTTACAATCTATCTACATTTTGATTATCATTCTGAATCCAATTCATAGTCTTTTTTTCAACTTTTTGTTCAAAATGTTGTTTATTTCTTTTTTGTTATTATTTATGAAACTTACCCACATTCAAGTGTTTAAAAAAAGAATGCATGGAGCTAGAATAAAATGTTTTTGTTTACAAGCAGATACCCTGTTCTTTCTTTTGGTGTTTTGTAATATTTTGTATATATTTATATAACAAAATATTTACAAATTAATACCTAAATAGGGACATAGTAGTATACTTCCAAGTATGATGTAAAGTTCACTTAAAGAAAACTTACGAGTATGCTTGCAGTATAAAACTACTAAACTAGTAGTTTACTTAGACTATACTTCAAAGTGTACTAAAAAAGCTACTACAAGTATTTAATTAGTAAACTATCAGTCCAAGGAGTATTGAAATAGTACACTTACAAGTATACTACTAGTACACTGATATTTGTATACTTGCTACATAAAATATACTTAAAAATATACTTGAACTTTACTTAAGTATACTTAATAAAATAAACTTGAAGTATACTACTTTTTGGTAAGGGAACCCGCCGACTGACAAGACAGAGCAGGTTACTTTTGTTATGAAACAAAGACTCGGCTTCCAAATTTTGTCATTTTGTACAAAAATTCAAACAATAAATACCGTTTTGTGGCCCTTTAATGTGTCGTGATAGATCGCTGTAGCGCTTCAGTTCAAGCAGCATGTGATCCGATCATCTCTTCCACTTTATTAGTTGTAGCATGAAATAAACATGAATGAACATCAGAAGGTTTCTTGTTTCAACCGCGGAAAGATGATATCGGCTAGACACTGATATCGGCTATGGGAACCTTTTAAAAGAAGATATAAGCTGGTCGCCAAAAAAAAAAAACGTATATAGTCAACAATTCAGAATTAAGCATCAAGAGCCGCAGTGCAAATGTGGCCGTAAATCAACTTTCTTTCCCATTCTGATGCTCAGTCTTGACCATCCAGGGGTGAATTTCCCAAAGCCACTGTAGGCTAACTATGGTCGTTAGTTCCATTGAACTCTATTGGTAATGATGGAATTTGTGACCATAGTTGCTTTTGGGAAACACACCCCAGATCATCTTCACCATGTCAACATGCCTAAATGCATTGAATTGCTGTCATGTTATTGGCTGATTAGATATTTGCACTTATAAGCAGTGGAAACGGGTGTACCTAATAAAGTGGCCAGTGAGTGTATGCATATATAAAAATTAAACAAGATTAATGCAAAATATTGTAGGAGAAGGCACTGCAAACAGATCAAAACCACTTTGGTTTGCTCGAAAGGAGCCCCAGGGTCTTCAAGTAGTAATGATCTATCTTTGAGTTTATGAGTGTTCAGTAAGTGCCCAACCCTCTCTGAATGTCATTTCCTGTCAGAGTGGTGAGTAGACAGGATGTCTTCACTCATGGTACAGTAGCGTTGAAGTTTTACTCAGTACACTAATGAAAAAAAGACCTTGTGTAAATATTAAACTTTCCTTCCTTCAGTAGATAAAACACATGACTAAGTACTGTTAAAGCTGACACATCAGCCATATCCTCTTACCAATGATGATTCAATTGATTTACAATGAAAAAGGGGGCTAGTTTAGACCAGGAAACCTTTTTCCAATCTTCTTTTGTCCAATTTTGTTAAGCTTATGCAAACTGTATCATCAGTTTCCTGTTCTTGTATCACAGGAGTGGCACCTGGTCTGGTCTTCTGCTGCTGTAGCTTATCTGCTTCAAGGTTCGACGTGTTGTGCATTCAGAGATGCTCTTCTGTGTACCTTTGTGGTTGTAACAAGAAGTTACTGTTGCCTTTCTATCAGTTCGAACCAGTCTGGTCATTCTCCTCTGACCTCTGACATCAACAAGGGATTTTCACACACTGCTCAGTATCGCTGCTCAATATATTTTCCCTTTTTCAAAAAAGGGGGTTAGTTGCTATTTGTCAAATTGTCGGGACAACTCCAGGATAACTAATTTTCTATATTGTAAATGCTAAAAGGAAATATAAAAAAGAACAATATCAGATTCAGCAAGTACAAAATGACTCCTGCTAATGTGATAATGCTTAAGCATTTAAATCACTTATATAGTGTAGAATATAGAGGGCTGGATGACCACTTTTCATAAACCTGGAACAAATGAATTGAGAACAAAAGAAATGTGGCATTAGTCTGAATCATTTAGGTTAGGATGCATTGTGATCATCGGAAGGGTTTCCTGATACATCAAATGAGTCACATTTCTCAGACGTCTTTCAATCATTGCAGAGAGAGAGAGAATACGCTCACTCACTCACTCACTCACTCACTCACTCGTGGCCAATGTGAGATTACCCACAAAAATGATCACAAATATGTATCTTCATTCTTTCTCATAAAAGGCAGTGGGCTTAAACAGAGAGCAAATGGAGAATGCCTCCTCTTCTTAGATGTTTCTACTACTGAAATCGGCTCAGATTATTTATTTTTTTATCACATTTATCAAAGACCAGATTATGTCCTCCAAACGGGCACCTTGATTTAAATTTGACATCAAATATTAGTCAAAACTTGATCAAGATGCTGTAACATCATTTTAAACTCAGCTATTTCTTCCAGTGTTAACTGGGTGAAAATAGGAAGTTAATTCTACACTGAAATTGGTTTGATGTATAAGTAGGCAAACATGTTTGACGTTCAATTTACATAAAATCAACGTCATGTCAAGTTTTGATTTGCATATTTGACCTGTTTTTTGACATCAATTTTGATATTAATTTGATGTCTTTTCAACATCATTCACCTACTGGGCTTGATGCTATCCTTGTTATTCTTACCTTTACTATATGTCTAAAATGCTACTTTTTGTTCTTCTAGGGATTTTTTGAAGAAACACCTGAGACATATGGTGTTGAAAACAAAGAAATCAGCCAACATATAGTCTCTGAAATGAATCTGGGATAGATAAACATTCACCTTTAAATGAAACACAACCAAGAACTCCATGAGTTATGAATCTACTGAGTAATGAATGTGCAACCTCTGAGTAATAGTTTTCCTCTGGGTGTCTCTACCAGCTGTACTTTCTCACATCACTATGACTGTCTTCCTCTGAGATATCCTACTCTTTCATTCAATGCCCTTGTCCTCACATGCCCTCCTAATAGCCAGAGGCTGGGGTTAAAATACTGTATATCCCTTATCATTTCTCCCCAGCCATTTGTGGCTTTGTCCTTACCTGACAGATCTCATGCAATTTGAGCTCGTTCTCCTCTGCTGAACTTCTGAACTGCAGAAATGTGTAAACACCTGTTGCCTGGCTCGTTTCTGATTCCTGGAAAACCGGTAGGACGTTACAGTAGATGAGGTCTCATAATGGCACTATAAGATCTGCAGTGGTGGAAATACACACGCTCACATACACTACAATGGAAAGAAACCTGACCGCAGTAGTGGAAGTGATAAAGACTGAGAGTGTGTGAGGTCTATAGTACAGTGCATAATTGAGGGTCTTTTTTGTTCTACTGATTGAGTCAAAGAGATTGTGAAACCATTAAAGAGGGGCCAGGACCACTCAAGATACGCCTCTGATCAGGGTTTCCATGAGAGGAAATCTTAACGTTTGTTTACTGTAAAGCACGGATGAGTGTGAGAAGTCTTTACTCAGATGAATGTATGTTGTCATACCATAATGCAAGTAATGATGGAAAACATTTTGTATTTCTGATAACATAATGAAGATGACAGTAACTGTTTGTCTAGCTCATCGAAATGAGAACATACTATACTTATACAATTTAAAAAAAAAAAAAAAAAAAAAAGGAAATACTACA
>NW_015546031.1:100171-107642 GCF_001515605.1 Sinocyclocheilus anshuiensis | reverse complement strand
CATACTATACTTATAAAATTTAAAAAAAAAAAAAAAAAAAAAAGGTAATGACTACATTTTTATCTTATTTTTGTGTTGTTTTCCAGTGTAAATATCTAAAAATTCTTAAATCAAAATGCATTTACTTGAGAAGCATAAATAAATAAGTAAATGAATGAAAGAATGAATGAACATTTCACAGGCATTTGATTAAGAGAAATGGACTAACACTCTTTCTATGGACTAACTTTCTTTATTTCTTTCTTTCTTTCTATATATTTTTGTTTCTCAAGTAAATTTATCTTCATTTCAGATATTTGTACTGTAAAAGTTTAGTCAGTTAAGCCCAAACTAGTTATAACCAACTATAACTAGTTAAGCCCAAAACAGACGCAAACAGTTCACCTGAACACCTGACTACACTCTGAACAAATAAGGCTCCCCAAATTCATTCACTCAAATGCATTCTATCTTTTGCAGGGTTGGGGAAAAGTTACTTTTAAAAGTAATGCATTACAATATCGTGTTTCCCCTTCAGGAACTCGAGCTGCGTCGAAACACATTGGGAACGCCTTCAGCATGACCACGCTCTGAATCACATGTGTAATCAGTCCAATGGATGGGCGACACGTCACGGGCGGGGTGACGTAGTGACCAGGACGCTTAAAAGCATGTGCGGAGGATACAGCGGCAGCTTTCTGTCATTCAGCAAGCGCTCTGTGTGTGTGTCATTTGCTTATTTAGTGTCGTTTGTCCACTTTATAAGCGCCATTATATCAAAGCTTCAGCCAAAAAGAAGCATTTGGGCGAGAGCAGGCAGCGTTTCAGGCTGTGTGTTCCTCCCTGCCCACGCTACAAAAAAAAAAAAAGTTTCGGGACACACACAGTTTGTGGAAGGAGGGAGCTGACTGCCCGCGTTGCGAGTGTTGTCACTGCGTATGCTTCGCTCTCGGAATGCTCTGTTTGAGGAGAGAGCTTTCACCAGCGTTCCTCGCGGTGCCAGCCCTGCTTTCGCCGAGGCGGAGCGGCGGCTGCGCTTGTGGGGATCGCAGATAGATCCAGCGCCCGCTCTCTGGGATCGGAAGCCTGCCCTGTGGTTTGTTCCCCCCGGGGAGAGGGCTCGATGCTCCGCCTGTCTTCATCTGAGGAGGTGGACATGGAGGATGTCGATGAGCTTTCAAAGCCAGTTGCACAAGCATATTATGTCTAATATTATAATGAGCAGCATTTACTGGGAAGCGGAGCTCGCGCAGTCAGCTCTCGAGGGGGTTGATTGTGCTTTTCCCGCTGCAAAACGCTCCTCTCTCCCCAGGCACGCTCCAAGGAGTGTGTCCGTGCCTGTGATCTTGCGGTTCCAGTCCCGCTGCTGCTGAGGCACGGCGGTGATTGAGATCGCGGGGGATCGCACATGACCTGGCGGACGGGTTGGAGATGGGCTCTCCCCATCTCCTCTGAGGAGGTTGAGGCGGTCAGCAGGGGCTGCTGGGCGGGAGCAGTCCCAACCTACCATGTTCCAGCTCCTCATTCAGGGAGTGTCACTTCTCATACTCCCCAGAATTTAGAGTCAGAGTGGCACTCCCAGGCCAAAGGCTTCTAGCGGAAGGCAGGTCTGCGGACCGTCATTCTCACTGGATAGTCTTCGGCTAAAACGTCCTGACGCCTCGCTCCAAGGAGTGTGTCCGTGCCTGTGATCTTGCGGTTCCAGTCCCGCTGCTGCTGAGGCACGGCGGTGATTGAGATCGCGGGGGATCGCACATGACCTGGCGGACGGGTTGGAGATGGGCTCTCCCCATCTCCACCCGCATTCCCTAGATCTAGCGCTCTCTCTCGGGGTTCGGAAGTCCGCGCTGCGGTTTCTTCCCCGTCTGAGTGAGAGCTCGCTGCTGCAGCTATGTTTCTCCGAGGAGATTGATATTGTTTGTATAACCGAGCGGCTCGCGTGCTGCCGAGGCAACGCGTGCATTACATCATTCTCGTTTTTTTATATGAATCTTATCACACCAGGTGTACACCTCATTATACGGTGCCCGTCTCTCCTCAGTGCCCTTGGGAGATCGTTCTGCCAACCCTGCCACCTACGATGCTTCAGGGCGCAGCGGTCTCCGGCAAGCGCTTCTCTCAGTAACCGCCCGGAAATGTAGCGGTACTAAGAGGCTCGCTACCTCTTCGGAGGTCTCATAGAGTAGCTAGTTCGGCCATCCCCTGCCGGTTCGCCACTTCAGGGCACTGAGCTAGCTGCTCTGATTACACCAGAAGTCAGTCTCGAGAGACTGATTCCCTTAGTAGACCTTTTGGCAGCATGGAAACTTCTGCCAAATGTGTCTCAATGGGTCCTGCCCACTGTAGAAAGAGGCTACCGAATCCAGTCCAGTTCTCCGCATCGTTTCAACGGGGTCATTCCCATTCTGGTGGGCCCCGAGCAGGCTCTGATAATGGAACAAGTGAACACTCTCTTGAGGAAGAAGGCCATCGAGGTGGTCCCTCCTCTCGACAGGGAGTCCGGGTTCTACAGCCGGTACTTCATCATTCCAAAGAAGGATGGAGGTTTGAGTCCCATTTTAGATCTGCGTCAGTTGAAATGTTCAGTCATATGACTGAAGTTCAGGATGCTCACTATCAAGCAGGTTGTGTCTCAGATCAGGTCCGAGGACTGGTTTGTCACGATCGATCTAAAAGACGCATACTTTCATATCTCCATCCTTCCCCATCACAGGAAGTTTCTGAGGTTTGCTTTCGGGGGCAAAAGCTCCAGTACAGAGAACCACTTATCTGGGCGTGGTGTGGGATTCGAGTTGGCGGCTCGGCATCGAGATGTCGTCCTCGCCCATATGAAAGAGTTGGGGTTAAGACTAAACGCCAAGAAAAGTGTGCTTTCTCCATTACAGAGGACCACTTATCTGGGTGTGGTGTGGGATTCGACCACGATGCAGGCACATCTGT
The DNA here is from genome assembly GCF_001515605.1 of Sinocyclocheilus anshuiensis. Classification (NCBI taxonomy): domain Eukaryota; kingdom Metazoa; phylum Chordata; class Actinopteri; order Cypriniformes; family Cyprinidae; genus Sinocyclocheilus; species Sinocyclocheilus anshuiensis. The sequence continues at coordinate 104,723 of NW_015546031.1, read as the reverse complement.
CTCCTGCTCGGATCGAGTCGATCCTCACCGCAGTTGTGAGAGTGAGAGAAGGACCGGTCACTCACTGTCAAGCAGTTCCAGAAACTGCTGGGTCTGATGGCAGCTGCGTCCATTGTGATATATTTTGGCCTGCTGTACATGAGACCCCTACAGTGGTGGCTCTATACCAAGGGGTTCTCCCTGAGGGGAAACCCGCTCCGCATGCTCAAGGTCACACAGTGCTGCCTTCGTGCCTTAGACATGTGGAGGAAACCTTGGTTCTTGTCTCAGGGCCTGGTGCTGGAAGCTCCTTGTCGCCGTGTAATGGTAGCGACGGATGCGTCCCTCATTGGTTGGGGAGTGGTCATGAGTGGCCGCTCAGCCCGCGGTCTGTGGAGTGCTCGCCATCTCACGTGGCACATCAACTGCCTGGAGATGCTGGCTGTGTTTCTAGCATTGAAATACTTCCTCCCGGACCTAAGAGATCACCATGTGTTGGTGGGCACCGACAACAAAGCAGTGGTCTCTTATATCAACCACCAGGGAGGTCTGTGTTCGCGCCCCCTTTACAGGCTTGTGCACCAGATCCTTGTGTGGTCCCAGGGCAAACTCCTCTCACTGAGAGCAGTTCACATCCCTGGGCATCTCAATATGGGAGCAAACATCCTGTCGAGTCAGGGGCCGAGGCCCGGGGAATGGAGACTTCACCCCGAGGTTGTGAAGCAGATATGGAGAGTTTTTGGCCAGGCTCAGGTGGACCTGTTTGCGACTCAGGAGACATTTCAGTGTCCCCTCTGGTTCTCTCTGACTCATCCAGCTCCACTGGGGCTGGATGCCATGGTACAGACTTGGCCGAGGCTTAGTCTGTACGCCTTTCCCCCAATCGCTCTGCTCCCTGGAGTTCTGGAGAGAGGGCGCCGGGACGGGGTCCGTCTGCTGCTAGTAGCCCCGTTCTGGCCGGCCCGAGTATGGTTCTCAGACCAGAATTCCCATCTTGATGGCTCTCCATGGGAGATTCCCGTCAGGAGGGATCTCCTCTCACAGGCGGAGGGTACAATCTTTCACTCCCGCCCGGAGCTGTGGAAGCTGTGGGTGTGGCCTCAGAGGGGGCACAACTTTTAGCTTCCGGTCTCTCAACCGAGGTTGTTGAGACCATCCTCCAATCCAGAGCTCCCTCTACGAGGAAACTGTATGCCTTGAAGTGGAAGCTTTTAATTTCTTGGTGCGGAGACTGCCGGCTCGACCCAGTTAACTGCCCAGTTGGTATAGTACTGGAGTTCCTGCAGGCCCGATTCTCCGCAGGGTTGACCCACTCCACCCTGAAGGTCTACGTGGCGGCCATTGCCCCGCCCGTGACGTCTCGCCCATCCATTGGACTGATTACACACGTGATTCAGAGCGTGGTCACGCTGAAGGCATTTCCAAAGCATTTCGATGCAGCGTCTCGTTCTCTCGGGGAACCATGGTTACATGCATAACCTGGAGACATACTCCATGAAAGAGTAACTAATTGCGTTACTTAGTTACTTTTTAGTGAAAGTCATGCATTACATTTCTTTTGTGTTACTTTTTGTCACCTGGACTGGCTTGCTTGTTTATTATTTTTATTTTAACAATAAAAAAACCCAAAAGTTATATTTTTGGCAACTGTAAAGGCCCTTTCACACCAAAAGTGAAATTAATAAGCCTCAGGCTGAAGGAAGCGCCTTTGCCTCTACATCTCACACCCAATTTCTCTCAACATGGGGACAGGAGAGGTGCCAGTAAATAAATGGAAAATAAAGTAACTAGCGTTACTTATTTGAAAAAGTAACTCAGATATTTTGTTGTAAACTGAAAGTAATGCCTTACTTTACTAGTTACTTGAAAAAGTGATCTGAATACATAACTCGTATTACTTGTAATGCATTACCTCCAACACTGATCTTTTGGAATTAAAATCGAGCAAAACTTGTAGTGAAGTGCTTTTAATGATGACTCTACTGGCCTGCTATAACAGTTATTGATCAGGCATTGATCAGGCATCACAAACAGTTGACCTTTGGGTTCCAGATCAGGGGAACTTACTGGAGGCACTAAAAGGGCCGTGAGAAAGACAGCGTGTGAGCATGCCCACCTCTGTGGCGTAAAGGCCAGTTAGCATGCATCATGTACATAATTTCTGAGAAAGAGGAAGTGCCTGGCTGTTGACACAGCAGCTGATATATGAGAACCTTGGGTTGTTCTTGTAACTACAATTATGCTGCATTCCACAAAGTTAAACATGAGGGCCAGGACTTCCTGTGGTATTTCAAATTAGAGCCAGTCAGTTTTTTGTTTGTTTAAAAAAACTAAAGCGTGAGATAAGTGGGGTGTTATAAGATGCTAAGAGTACACATTTTTGAAACCGAGGTACCTGGAATTTGCATTTCACAGTAACAGCCTTGTTGCTTAATTGTCTACATATTAATGCATTGAGAAATAAAAAAATAATGACATCAAGCTGCTCACCTTCTGCTGATTGGGAAACACTGTTACACCTGAAATCTGATTTACTGGTGGTTTGTATGCAATTATAAATTATAATAAAAAAAAAAGAAAGAAATAGTTTTGTTACAAATGTGTTGTTGTAATTTTACTTTGTATTTTTTTACTTTCTTCTGTGTGTAATTCCTTTTTAACATATGCAAGAAGGTTATTAGTTAAAACTAATTATATGCACAAAACTATGTACAAACACATAAACTTCTACTGTAGCTATGTACAAACTCGATTTCATGAGTCATTTTCATTCAAAGTGCAATTCATATCAGAATGTAGTTCATAATGTGTTTATGTACTTGCTTAAAGAATGTTTCTGCCATTGGAATGCAGTGAACCTCAGCTGAGATAATTATTTTTTTGTATGAATGAGTTAATTGCTTTTCTTATGTATTTATTTTCCCTGAGGTCAACTCTAGGCTAATGTTAGCCAAGATTTGTTATGCCACATTACAGTTTATTTTTTCATGATAATTTCCACCCTTTTTCTTATCCTCTAACTGTTAAGATCAGACTGAAATGATCAAGGACGCTGTTCACTGTAACTTCAGCTACACAGCCCATAGCAGAATCATAGACGATATAATGCATAATAAATTGCAAGTGTTAAAAAGTACAGCTTTCTGTCTTTACAGTATATCGTTACCCTCTTTCATTTCTAATGCACTGTTGATTGTTCAACATCACACTGCAGTGACACAATACCTTCACATGCTGTGCAAGTCAGCGTCTTGCCCACTTTTGTAATACTGGCCAACACTCAAGAGTATTCCACTGTTACAATAGAACATATTAGCAGAATGCTATTACTGTACTTTTGGGAAATCTTACAAGTCTTACACAGCTTATATCTTGTCTTTTGTATTGGTTTCAGATGCAGATCTTTCAAGTATTTATGTGTAGATCAACTGAAGCAAAATTAGCTCCTCTGCTTTGTGCCATGACTCTGTTAGGATTTGAAAGTATTTGCTTTCACAAAAATATTTTTATTCATGACAGAGACTTTAGGATAAGTTTACAACAGAAGTTCACCTCAAAATCAACATTCTCCTATTACTTAAGGCTGGAATAGACTACACAACTTTTGCCCAGATTTTTGCCCTTATTTCTGGACAAGTTGCCGAAAGTCAGAGCCAGTCTGCAGATTTGAGTTGACTGTTTTAATGGAAAATCACGTAGTGTATGATGGTAATAGACTCCAGACTATGATTCCATCCAGTCTGAGGATATCAAATATGTTTGATATTTTGTGCCGTTTTAGAACACATACCCCTAGTTTCACAGACAAGGCTTAAGCCTAGTCCCAGACTAAAGTGTAAGTCTGAGATGTTTTAACTGAAAGAAACTTGCACTGACTGATCTTAAAATATATCAGTGCCTCTGTTTAGTCTCAAAATGCACACCAGTAATGTTTTTTCTAAGGCATGTTAATAAAAAATACTTAAATGTCCTAATTGAACTATTGCCTAGTCCTGGTTTAGTCTAAGCCCTGTCTGTGAAACCAGGTCATATTGTTTTCAACTGTCATGCATCTCCTAGTAACAAGGCACGTGTTTCTGCTTGAATTTGTTGTGCTCCAAAAAACCTTAAAGGTGACATATCATGAAAATCGGACTTTTCCATGTTTAAGTGCAATAATTGGGTCCCCAGTGCATCTACCAACCCAGAAAATATGAAAAAGAACAACCCAGTAATTTTTTGTTTTTTTTGTTTTTGTGAAAAGACGAGCCTCTCAGATTTCGCTCCCCCTGTGATGTAGAAAGGGAATCTTATTATACCGCCCCTTAATCTGCATGTTTCCACCCACAGCGCCGCCATTGTGTTTTCACAAGCGACAACGGTGTACCAGTTCTAACTCCATTGCGAAAGTTCGAGCAAATCATGCTAACTGTTCTGTCTTTGGCTGCACTGACGAGCACAGAACACTATTTAGAGTCCCAGCCTCAGAGGAGACAAGTGGATTTATTGATTTATTTACTGTGTATATACCAATTTCAAATCTTCCTTTTATAGGCAGGATTATTGAAAAGGTATTCTTTAATCAGCTGAAAAA
>NW_015546031.1:84039-99925 GCF_001515605.1 Sinocyclocheilus anshuiensis | reverse complement strand
TGGCAAAATATCAGTGCTGGTACTACTAGATCTCAGTGCTGCGTTTGACACTGTCGATCATAACATATTACTAGAGAGACTGGAAAACTGGGTCTGGCTTTCTGGGAAGGTAATCAAATGGTTCAGGTCATACTTAGAAGGGAGAGGTTATTATGTGAGTATAGGAGAGCACAAGTCTAAGTGGACGTCCATGACATGCGGAGTCCCACAAGGCTCAATTCTTGCACCGCTCTTGTTTAGCTTGTATATGCTCCCACTAAGTCAAATAATGAGAAAGAACCAAATTGCCTATCAAAGCTATGCTGATGAAACCGAGATTTACCTAGCCTTATATCCAAATGACTACAGCCCCATTGCACACAAAACAAGGGGAGTCCGCTTTTAGTTATTATGCCGCCCGCAGTTGGAATCAGCTTCCAGAAGAGATCAGATGTGCTCAAACATTAGTCACATTTAAATGCAGACTCAAAACTCATCTGTTTAGCTGTGCATTTATTGAATGAGCACTGTGCAACGTCCGAACTGATTGCACTATATTTTATGTATAATCATTTTCTATTCTTAACTGTTTTAAATTCATTTTAAACCTCTTAAATCAATTTTTAAATAATTTTCAAAGTTTTTAAATTCCTTGTTTTATTGTTGTGATTATTTTTTTTATTATTATTTTCTTTTCTTTTATGTAAAGCACTTTGAATTACCATTGTGTATGAAATGTGCTATAGAAATAAACTTGCCTTGCCTTGCCTTGTGTATCACTTATTTACAAGTGATACAAGATTTCACACAAATGTCAGAGACTTCAGGCCGAGTTATAACTGGCCTGGCTTTTAAACATAATTTCTTTGGAAACATGTTTCTTTAAAGCTTCCTCTTTTATATGTGGGCTCCATGACAACAGCAACGATACAACAATATCAGATTGTTTGCAGGTGGGCAGCTCGTTTCCATGGATGCACCAAAGGCTGTGTTTGTACTGAGCTTTGTGCTGTGAGGTTTCCGCTGACGTCAGAGTCTCTGGCTCTAATCTGGAATGGTCACCATGGCTGCAGTGTATTTTTTTCCCCCCTTTTTTTCCCCTCCCTCTCTCTGGGAGTAGTTCCAAGTTATTGCTTGCCTTTTCCAGTTGAAACGAGCAGGCGTGTTTCTCTCGCTCTCTTTGACTTGATCTTTTTTGCTTTGTTTTGTGGCATTCTGCTGTCTGGAGACTGACTCTGGGTCAGAGCTATAATTAGGTATTCAAGAGAAAAATTTAAACATGAAAAGTGGGAAGAAAAAAAAAGCTTTAACACTAAAAACGGTTAGGGCTGCAGAACTAGACACAATTTAAACAATGTGGCAGCAACCAAAAAACAACAACATTTAATTGTTCATAATTAAATTATGAATGCATCTCTTCTTTTGTTTGGTTATCATTTAATTGTTCCACATAGATAAAAAAAAAAAAGGAAACTCAGTGTAAAATACAGATTCAGTGTGATTCATGTTGTAACCTGTTCCTTGGAAGTGTTTTCTTGGAAGACAGCGTTCTCCATCACCGTAGAGTTTTATCTTAGACAGACCTTTGAAGAAGCTTTACAAAATAACAGAAATATAGAAGAAACTACAAACAGTGAAGCCATTGACATAAGTAATGCAGTGGAGAGGAATTGCTCAAAGAAGTTATTGTGTGCTAAACGCACATGACAGCACAGTGCTATCCTCTTTTATATGTGTTTTATTTTGACCTGTTTTGTTTGATTTTAATAAGGTCGGATTTGAAGCCCAACCTTTCATGGTGCAAAATTAAATATTAATGCATATTTCAGGTAAGGCTGAAAGGCTGTTTAATTATTCTATGTTTTTAATGAGCTATGTTGATAGAGTCACTATAAATTACATTATGTAATAGTTCTCACACTATACACTGTTTACATGAGAAGCATGACAGATGAATTATCATACATAATACAGGGTATTCAATAAATCTTTGATCTTTGAGAATCACTATGAATCACCTTTTTACTCTTTTTCATCTTTTCTTTTTCACTTTCTACCTTAAACTCTTTGCTTTGCTTTAAGCACTTTTACGGTAAGCAGAAACTGCCCTGCCTGCCTGTTTTGAAAATGAAACAAAGGCCATGAAATATTTTGACCTTTTCTTTGTCTCTTCTGGTTTCATGAATGGCATTCATTGTGGTGCCACACGCGCACATATATGAGCATTCAGCCTTTTCTGTGGAACTAAAATAAATGGAAACATAAGAGGTTTTCTGGTTAGAAATGATTAAACAATCGAAACGAAGACAGAAACGTATTGTGACATTTATCTTCATATATGAAGAACTCTAAGAACGGAAAAAAAAAATGTCTTAGTATTTTGCCTGGTCTTCTAGTATCTAAACATTCTTAAATCGAGATGAGAAGCAAAGTGACAGAGCAAAGTGATTAAAAAAATAAAAATAAAATCTGCCAATGAGGTAAGAAAAAATATTTTAATTCAACGGGAAAGCAAGATTATTTTTCTTGCCCCATTGGCAGAATTCTTGTTTTAAGTAAAAACTAACATCATTCATTCATTCATTCATTCATTCATTCCAGAAAACAAGAGTAACTATCTTTGGTCATTTTGCTTGAGACAAGACAAAAATTCTAAGAAATAAGTCTTAGTTTATATTGTTGCATGTTAAACAACTACATTTAACATTTTGTCTTAAATTCCATGGAATTATGTGAAATATGTGAATATTAGATGTGTTTTGATCAATTAATACATTTAAAAAGTAATACATTTTCACGATTAGTAATCAAAAGCCTTGTAAATACGCAAAACAGTTCAACGGTTGTGAGGTGTGGTCTGCTCATTACGTAAAGGCAACGCATGACTTAGTTCTAATAAAAGAACTGAACGTTCTCATTTCTAATTCTGCCCTGTCTGCACACGTAATTCACTTTAACCACATGTTTCCACGAGAAAGCTAAATAGAATTTGTGGTTATGAGAACATAACTATTATATCACTTCTGTGAAATACCTTCCATCCAAACCAGCTGATGCGGTCGTCTGCCTGAAGTTATAATTAGTTCTCTTATTATAAATAGAAGTATTCTGTCGGACGAGGAAGGAATCTATTGTGCAGCGTCGGGGATTCCTGCGAGCTCTTTATCTCTGCCTCAAACCAAAACAGTAGAACTCTAACGTCAAGTCAAGTCACCTATATTTATATAGTGCTTTTAACAATACGGATTGTGTCAAAGCAACTGTACAGCATTAATTAGTGTGTCAATAATGCAAAGTGACAATAGTAAACACTCAATTTTCAGTTAAAGGCAGTTCTTTAGTTCTAAAGAAGAACTAAATAGAACTAAAACTAAATTAAACTAAATGCTCGCCTGTATGCGAGCATTTGCCCCATTTCACAGAAGCCCTCTTTGAGAAAGATTAGCTTACTTAGTAGGGAATGCAGTAATCTTAAATTCAGTGAAACAAACAAACAAACAATAAAAGCCATGTAAACTCGTTCCAAATCATTTGGCTTGCTGAGGATAGCGATTCTTGAGATTTTAGGCCCAAGTATGGCTAGAAAAAAAAAATCACTGAACAAGGCACCTGAGCTATATACATCAGAAAGACTTGGGGATGGGCTATTTTGACTTGTGACAGTAAGCAATGCCCTAGAGACCTCCCAAAGAAGCCTAGCAACCACTAGAAATTCCCCATAGATATATAAACATAGATGCCTCATTAGCGGATGTTTTTATGGGCCGCTATCATAGACTGTATAAAAACATGGATGTCATGTTTTTTTTCTGCTGTAAAGTTGGGCATTTTAACATGGGGCGTCTATGGGATTGACCCCCTTTTGCAGCCAGCCTCTAGCGGCCAGTTGATGAATTACAGTTTAAGTCACTTCCTTGTTGGCTTCACGAGAGAGAGCAGGAGGTTGCTGCTTGGCCGCTATACGTAAGATGTCAGCCATATTGGAAAGGTCAAAGCAGGTCCGTGAACACTTGAGAGCAAGTTAGCAACCATAGCTATACGTATATATGAATAGAAAACCAGTTGTTTCATGTAGGGCTATGGGACAGGCAACACCACACAACATAACTTGAGTGCATTAGGTGTCCAAGATTCAGTGCTGGGTAGTAACTGATTATATGTAATCTGGATTACGTAATCAGATTCCAGAAATTAAGTACTCATAATTACAGTATATCACATTTTTAAAATGCTCATAATACAGATTACAGTTACTTTTTATAGATTACATGATTACATAGTACACTCTAAAAAATGCTGGGTTAAATACAACCCAGTGCTGGGTAAAATAGGGACAAGCCCAGCAATTGGGTTGTTTTGACCCAGCGGTTGGGTTACTACCCAGAAGGTTGGGTTAAACATTTAACCCAACCACTGGGTCAAAACAGCCCAATTGCTGGGTTTGTCCCTATTTTACCCAGCATTGGGTTTTATTTAACCCAGCATTTTTTAGAGTGTATTCACACAATGGTAGTAAATTCTTATTTTAAACTGGAAAACAGTGTCGATAATGCAAGAGGACAATAGTAAACACTCAATTTTCCAGTTAAAGTCGATTCTTTATTGATTCAGTGATCTCACCGTCCAGCTCAGTTCAGTTCAAATAGCATCTGTGCAATCGAAGAAATCAAAGTAGTTATTTTTCATCATGTAATCTGTAATCAGTAACGGATTACAATTTGTAAGTAATCTACCCAGCACTGCCAATATTACAATTTTGTTTTTTAATTAATTGCATCATTTGGATATTATTTAGTCGTGAAAACACTATTTGTACTACAAAATGGAATTAAATAGTGCTTAAGTAGGCTATTCAAATTTGGACACAGCTATAGTTTTATTATTATGTAACTATATTAATTGAAACATTAAATCGTGTTACCTTGAATATGCATCAAAAAGAAAATCTCACAATTGTATTGTGTCTTTGAGAGCTCAGACTGTTATGTGATTCGGTAACATGTCCTCACATGCTTAGCATCGCCATAAAATGCATATAAGCACAATGGGCATGATGTATATGTAGGTGTGTTTACATCTGCGTCTATTGCACTTGTATGAGTGGGAGTGAGACTTACCCTGCCTGACTCACTCTACAGATCCATTGACTGCGCTGTATCACGGATACACGGCAAACAAGCATTTGTGTTGGATTCTGAGTCTGTTTGTAACAGTGTGCTTTAAATTATACACGTTTGGGGAGTAACCAGTCACTACGTTTAAACACAGAGAGCACTTTCGAAACGTTGATGATAAAGCCTCTCACGAAAGCATCTTCCCTGCATTGAGATTACATCATTTCCCTTTCGTCATACTGGAAAAGTGCAGCCAGCTGCAAATGAGAAGAGTGACAATGAGGTGCTTGTAAGGGGCAGTCCCTTTGAACATGATCGACGTTGTTCATTTTAATACATATTTTCATGACGTAAGCATCGGTTATCTTTAGAGTCCATAAAGGCATCACTTTATTTTCATAGCCACCTGAGATAAGTGTTCTGGGAAGTTATGACATCTGTTGTAAAGTCGGCTTGGAAGTTGATACCAAAAGTAATTCATATGAATATGTAAGTAGTTCTTTATTTCAGGGTAGTTTTTGGTAAATTCCTTAATATTTGACCTCAGCAGTGTCAATGAATCATTATAACGTCAAACTTCCAAATAGCTGTGCTGAAATTATTTTATGCAGCCTATATACTTCCTTCTCTCGCTAGAGGGGCTTTACTTTGTTCGTTTTTTCACTGTAGATCTACAACTTCCTTATATCTCAAGAAAAGAACCCTGCCAAGGCGGCACACGTTAAGCTCAGGAAAGACAAAAGCAAGGTGGCACATGGTATGTGAAAGCAAAAAAAAAAAAAGAATGAGAAAGAGAAGGCCTGAGGTATTTGTGACGGCGCGTTACTATTACAGCTCACTGGGTTGCGCAATTACAAAGAAGTTCTGTGGAATCACGTGATCTCGCTCGGCTACTAGAGAATTTCGCATTTGATTATGGAGTACACTGGAAAAGCTGGCAGCTGGCTTAGAACTGAAATGTGATATTTACCTTATTAGAACTGATGAAAGGAGCTTTTGTGTTTTACCACAGCAATCTAAAATAAAAAAATGACTGCTACAGCTCACACATAGGGTAAAAGATTTGAACACACCCCTAACACTCAACAAAATAAATAAACAAATAAAGCCATACATAAAACAAAGATTAGTACTTTTCCACAAGAAAGTATTTCGGTTAAATTTTCGTTTTTTCGTTTTTTTTTTACTTGCTGTTTCTTTGTGTCTTGGTATGTAAATATATTTCAAATCAAAGGGTCTCTGGGAGGCAGATTTATGATGACTATGACTTGACTAATACAAATGCATATTAGTTTTATAGTTTCATGTTCATTCTTGTTTATCTGGGTCATTTTTTTGTTTTTTTTTAATGCAACATATTATCAACGAGGGTGTAGCAAACACATACTACCAGACCTGAAAGAATTTGCACCTAAACAACAGACTGTCACTGAATTCTGGTAAATGCAGAAAGTTGAGTTGGTTCTGCACATGCGTGCAGCAGCAGCTGGTTGCACGCCTTTGTGTGGCTGCTACGAAACTGTTTCCTGGTTAAGAGTCTCATAGTGTTGTGAGAGAAGCATGTTTTTTCTCGTTTTACTGTAAACATCAGTATAGCAGGAAGAAGAAAAAGGCAAAGGGTTTTTAGTACACAATGTGCCTGTTTGTCAGAAGCACCTAATTTCTCTGTGGGGAAACCGTTTTTCCAGAGCGACCAAAACTCATTTCAAATTTGACATTTTGTTCACTCAATCCATGGGCCTGACCTCAAAGCATTTGCATTTGTGTTTTATTGCCAAGCTCAGTGATATTTCTTGAAGTGTTGAAAGCACATGAAATGTATAGCGTTTCAAACAACACCGGATGATGCGAACATGCACAATAAATACATAAAAAACAAGGAAATGATTCAAAGAGATTAAACGGTCCTCATTTGTTGATATCAACCTCAAATTTGGAACATAACTTGTTTCCGTTAATGGCTTTTATTTTCTCAGAGTAGCACACATTTAAAGTAGAACTGTTTGGAAATATATATTTCATATAAAATATCAAATTTTCACAACAATAAACTCATATACTGCTTTTACATTCACATTTTTATTTTTTTTTTACTTCAGCAATAATCTGCAAAGTGTCTTCTTTAAAAAAGTTAACTAACCTTAGTCTGTGCTTCAAAGCATTCAAGACAGTTTAAGTTCGGAATTTTATTTTCAGGTCTATGCTTCAAAAATGGTTAACAGGTAATAAATAGGTTATAACTACTGCATACATATAATTTAGTACCATAAAATACCCTAAAAAATACAAATTATCAAACTAGTACATTCATTTCATCGAAGTAAACAATAAAAAATATATAATTCTGTCATTTTTGACTGCCATGCGAGAAGCACTAGAGGGCTAAAAAGTAACTTTATCAAGATCTGAACTCAGATATGAATGATTTTTTTTCCCTCATTGTGACAGCATATTGATTCTGGCGATGTGCCAACTGTTCCATGCACATTGCCTTGCTCATATAAATACAATCGCTCTCTATCACACATTCTCAGACAAACCCTCACACACACACACACACACACACACACACACTCCCCAGCTGTGTAAGTACAGTACATTCCAGTTCTGTTAGGTACCCCACAACACAGTGTGACTTTAGAAACCTGATTGGTTTCCCAGAAGACCGAGTTCAAAAGAGTTGCAGCAGTCACACCTCTTCCCCTTTATCACAGTCTCTATCAAGTAAAGCTACACTTGTTTAAAGAGAGAGAGAGAGAGATCAGCTGTTGCTACTCTTACACTACCAGTCAAAGGACTGAACATTTACTGCATTAATATTTAATATTTTCGATGGCTTCTGTTTAATTGAATTTTAATTTAATATAAACTGTCTTTGTGTATGGATTTCTTTAATAAAATATTTTTATTTATTCGATTTTTATTGATCTATTTTTTTGTTTTAGTGAAATGTGAAGGAACAAGTGTGTGGCATACATATGAACTCCCTCAATGCTGTTAAAAAAAATGCAAACATCCATTTTAGTTATCATAGTTTTGAAAAATGTTTTAAAAATAGTAATAATGAAGAACAAGTAGATTTGTTTGAACCTTTGGCTAGGTGGTATTATATTAAATCTGTTTTGTAAATAGAATCTGATCACATACTTTAGGTAAACTAACAGAAAATGTAACTTTATTATCATTCACAGAAACAATGAGTTCTTTTTCTTCTCTTATATAATCCACTCATTTGTTCCCGCATGCGAGATATTAAGTCACTGTCCAAGGTTGTTCTCTTAAATACTGTTTAAAACATTAACTGTAATCCCGAGCTTCCTCGTATCAAAGTCAAAGTCTTACTGGAAGAGAGCGCGAGGGGAGGAACATTCCCGCTCGCTAAAGTGAATATCTCTGAATCAACTTTAACCCTTCCAGACGAGGCGCTCCGGGTATCTGAATCATAGGCGCCGGCAACTCTGATTCATCTACATTTTGAACTATTTCAGACCTTTTCAGGTAAAACACTTGCGAGAAATGAAAAACTCAAAGACATGGGAGTTCACTTTTTACAAAAATAGTGCTCTTTAATAAATTACTGAAATGTTTCCTTGCTTTTATAAATATAAATATGTAACATCAAAACATGGTTGAGATGTCTTTACAAAAGATAACCGATCTAAATTCATCTTCATGTGTGTAAACAGCATCATGTGGGACACGGTGAAACATAGGTGAGACACAAAACACTCATGTATGTTAATACATTCAATAACAGGCAGTCTGCTTTGAACTGCTCCTGACACGAACCACTAAAAAAACACAGACATTTTGTTCCAAAGTGTCGCTTTTTCAAGTACAAGCAGAATATCGACATGTGTCCTTCTCAATCTGTGTTCAGTCCCGGCGTGCTTTATCTGAACCGCTTTGACTCCAGAAGGCATTTCTCAGTGGCATGTCCGCTATGCCTCAGTGCTGTGCTGTTACTCGCGTCTTCCTTTTTGCTTGAAAGGCACAAATATTTACTTGGAAGAAATATTTGGCTCACTGTCTCCCTGCTTGGCGGAGCTCACAGATTCGGGGCAGTGTAGAGGCAGTGATTGGTGCCCACAGAGTGGGTTACGATACTGGCACTGATACAGAAAACAGTACAAACGTGCAACCGCTTTGACTCCAGAAGGCATTTCTCAGTGGCATGTCCGCTATGCCTCAGTGCTGTGCTGTTACTCGCGTCTTCCTTTTTGCTTGAAAGGCACAAATATTGACTTGGAAGAAATATTTAGCTCACTGTCTCCCTGCTTGGCGGAGCTCACAGATTCGGGGCAGTGCAGAGGCAGTGATTGGTGCCCACAGAGTGGGTTACGATACTGGCACTGGTACAGAAAACAGTACAAACGTGCATTAATCGAGACTGTTACGGCAAGAACGGTGCTTCAAGATCAGTCACATAAGAATGCATCAGTGATAGTACTCATGACCGCTCACGGTTGACTGGCAAACTCCATGTATGTACTCATGAACAGCTCAATACTTCTTGGTCCAACGAGCTTTACCCTCGAGTTAGACCTAGCTTTAGCTCCCTCACCACTTCTCGTTTCTTCGCTAGCCGGAGCTCTTTAAATGGGAGCGTCATACTCTTGTAAGAAGTCTTTCAGCTGTTGAGGCAGCTGCTCTCTTTTGCTGGAAACGTCTATATGTCCATTGACCGTCTTCCTGCAGAGATGCTGCAGGGAGGACATTATGCAAGGAAGGGGTCTCAACAGCTCCAGAGGGATCTTCTCGCCCCCCGTGTAGATGTAGTATGAGTTCCTCGAGTTCCCGATGGACAGAGAGCTTCTGGACGAGGGCATGTAGTGATGGACGAGCTTCAGCACGCAGTCGAAGCGAGGCACGGACTGCATGCTCTTGGAGTCCGTCTGAAGGGAAAAGGACTTGTTGTCGCACTGCACCCGCAGGTTCTTGGTGCCCGACTCGGTCTTGACGCTGAGCGTGAAGAAGTGCCGGTTGTCCGAGCTGTCTCGGACCAGAAAGGTCCCACTGGGCTCTGAGTTCAACAGGTGATTGGCCTCTTTGCCGCTGATGGAGCCCCAGTACCCCCCCCCCCCCCCGCTGTGCTCTTCCAGATCTGCCACCTTACTGTAAACGTATTCCCTAACACAACACCTCCCTATTGTTGATGAACAGATATTGTCGCCTTGCAACCGTGCTATATTACGAATATCAAGCGCTTCTTTAGGAACAAATTCGCGTCAAAATGACACGCGTCTTAAACGACGTTCTACACCGTCCTCAGTTTAGCTGATGTAGTTTATACCAAACGTGTGATATTTTGACATGTTTGTGCCCAGAAACATGACTATACTGAATGAAATTCGACTAGTAAGCTATGACACGATTGCTCTGACTTTCCTGTTAGTCATGGTAATACACGTCTATCCACAAGAAGGCGCTAATGTTATCGGCTTAACTCTTGTAACAGTAAAATGAACAATAGTGAAGTAGTACAAATTACACGTTTTATTTTAGCTCATAAACTTGAATTAAAAAATGAAAAGTGTCTACAACATGCATTTTAAACACACAAGTATGTACTCTGGGTACTTGCATATACATAAAATATGGCATAAAAAGTCAAAAACAATAATAAGCAAGAATCAGAAGACCTGTACAGATGTGCACATTATTTACTGTAAATGGACTGTACAGTGTTTACACATAATACATATCTAAAAGGGTATAAAATACATTTTTAAACATATAATAACAGATATAACCCTAATGGGTACATACTTTAATGCACAAGAAGAAAAAAAAAGGAAATTCAGTTGCCCTGCTTTTAAACATATAATAACAGATATAACCCTAATGGGTACATACTTTAATTCACAAGAAGAAAAAAAAAAGGAAATTCAGTTGCCCTGTTTCTGAAGAAATCCAGTGTACTTTTCATGACAATTAGCCTATTTGAACACTTCCCAACGCTAATGTTATCGTCTTAACTCTTGTAACAGTAAAATGAACAATAGTGAAGTAGTACAAATTACACGTTTTATTTTAGCTCATAAACTTGAATTAAAAAATGAAAAGTGTCTACAACATGCATTTTAAACACACAAGTATGTACTCTGGGTACTTGCATATACATAAAATATGGCATAAAAAGTCAAAAACAATAATAAGCAAGAATCAGAAGACCTGTACAGATGTGCACATTATTTACTGTAAATGGACTGTACAGTGTTTACACATAATACATATCTAAAAGGGTATAAAATACATTTTTAAACATATAATAACAGATATAACCCTAATGGGTACATACTTTAATGCACAAGAAGAAAAAAAAAGGAAATTCAGTTGCCCTGCTTCTGAAGAAATCCAGTGTACTTTTCATGACAATTAGCCTATTTGAACACTTCCCAAAAATGCCTATAATTATAAGCTTTTCATATAAGTACTCATTGCTAAATAAATTATCAATTAAGTTGTCTTGACTAATCCTTTTTCAAAAGCCAATAGTATGAGAAAACAATATGGAATGGCATGTGAGCAGTGAAGCTCGTTTACTGAAAATGCCGACTCTATTTGTCATTTAAGCTGAAATTGCCATGAAAATAAGGGTAGTCTGACTGGCCGAGAAAAAGGAACAGAAAGACGCATTGTGGGGCTTATTAGAAACTGGACAAAATATAGCTGTGTTACTGAATGCTGCTCAGTTTTCCATTAACACTCGGGGAAAACGGGCCTGGACTTTCCGCACCTTTCCTCAAGCAGAGAGTTTTGCATAAAAAGGAAAGAAAGATTATGTCACAGTTCTTATTTACATCAGTAGTATTATCTTCATAAGAAGTTTTCCTGGCTTCAGTTTTCCTGCTAACCCGCATATACAATACAAATGATCGGTTTTACTTGGCTGCGTCCTCTGTTGACACAGGAGAATGGCAGCTCATCACAGAACAAGAGACTAACTCGGGAATAATATGTTAATGATAAGTCAGTGCACTTAACAGATAGCATTTGCTCAGAGTAAACATGTAATGTTGATAATTGTTATAAGATCCAGGAAGAGTTTTTATTATATTTAAACAAGACTAGTTGGACTGAACCTGCTGCGCTTTATCAAGTTCATCTTGTAAAAGCACTCAGACAGTTGCAGAGTAAAGGAGATAAATAGGTCAGGAACAATAAGAGTTGAATAAAAGGCTGGAATGAAACATGTTTTGCTGGATATTGTTCACATTTCTGTGAAATGGTTTCGTCATTACTACGAATTTCGCATTAAGGAAGAAATTTCTGACTCGTCACACAGCACTCTGGAAATCTGAAGTATGTTCTGTTCTGCTTCCAGATTTCCCCCTCTGCAATTTCACAAGTATAGGGAGGTGATATTGCTGTGCAATTTGTAAACTGTCCATAAACTATCCGTAGACTGTTTATTCAAAAGCAGCAGTTTTATCAGAAATGTAGAAGCATATGCTGCACTCCTAGACAATTATTCATACAAAGCTTCAGCAGTAGCTTTACTGTAAAACAATCATGCTGCAGTCAAGTCTCATTGGTTTACTTCCTTCTGGAATATTGCAGGTGTTCACTCCTCTTCCCATCTTTGTGTACTCTGTAATCACATTTTGGGAAGCGTTTCCATATTCTAAGATTTGTATTTGCTGTTTTGATTTAATATGTTTTGAAGTTGAAAGTTTCACATGACAATTTGATTACCACAATATATTTTTCCAAATGATAAAAGAAAACAGACTAATGCCATTTTCATCTCAACATGTTATGAATTATTATCCAAAATATAGAAACATATGATTGGCATATGCATAACAGCATGCAGTGATGTATGCATAATATCCAAAGTGACTTTATAGTACAATTCCTCACGATGGTCACTGTGTTTGCTGGAATCAAATGAAAATTTAAGACAATTCTAACCATAATCATTCAAGCAGAAGCATTCAGTTAAATTAAACCTTTTTAATGTGGAAAATAAATGCAGTCCGTTGTGACCACACTTTCACTGTGTGCAGAAAAAAACCCCTGCAATATCTGCCAATGTGGATTCCTGTTAGGATTTCTATCTATAAAAATTAGGCTAATCCTCATCGTGTAATTATATTATTCCATAACTTTATGGCATACTGTAATATGGATCAAATAAAGTCACTTATTTCCTTGTTTTAGAAGTGTAGCCTGCTTCCTGCAGGCAAATGTGAATTCCCAGCAAAGTTTGCTTCCTTAAAGGGATAGTTCACACAAAAATTAAAATTCTGTCATTAATTACTCACCCTCGGGTTATTCCAAACCCGTAAGTCCTTCGTTCATCTTCGGAACACATCTGAGGGCTCTCTGACCCTCCCATAGACAGCAAGGTAACTACCACGTTCAAGGTCCAGAAAAGTACCAACAAAAAGCTGAACCACTGATATCACACGGACTACTTTGTCGATCATCTTGGTACTTTTCTGGACCTTGAACGTGGTAGTTACCTTGCTGTCTATGGGAGGGCCAGAGAGCCCTCAGATGTGTTCCGAAGATGAACGAAGGTCTTATGGGTTTGGAACAACACGAGGGTGAGTAATTAATGACAGAATTTTCATTTTTGGGTGAACTAACCCTTTAAGTATTGTGCACATTAGTAACATTGTTCAATTTCATAAGTTATTCAGCCTTATAATCAAAATTAGTAGAATGTTATGCAAGGGAACTTGATAAGTGTTTTCACTTCTGTGTTAAGAAGTGACGATAAGATCGCAGTGACATTTCCTGTAGGCCTATACCATCTGTGTTTCATCATGATTCATATCGGGGGGGGGACCTTTTCTATGGTATGTGAGGATGTGAGCTTCTTTTTAAAAGAAAAGAGCCTGATTCGTTTAAGCCATGTGATTTCTGATGACGCGATGCTTTCAGACATGCAGTATTGTGGATGCAAAAGAACAAAAGCTCACTGCAGACCGGCAGACACCTGGGCTGGAAAAGAAAACACACCTACACATAAGCTCCTGTAATTGTGTGTTGAATCCACACTATTTGTTAACCAACGGACAGTATTATTGGGACATGATAATGCTTGTCTTTTCTGTAAGGAAGTATGGCATGTAGAGAACTCTTATCAGTTTCCTCGTTTCCTTTTGGAAAAAAGAGGAAGAGGATTTCCTTTGGAACAGAACGTTTTAAATTTAAGACATTTGTTTAGCAAAGTATTTCAAAGTGTAGTATAGAAAAAAAAACGAAAAATAGAATCAATAAAACATTAATAAATTATGCTTAATAGTATGTCAACAGTGGCATTTCTATGAAGTTGAAATAACCCTTTCTGTCAACCCAGACTCACTGGAAATACATTATGTGGCTAGAACAGAATTAAAATGAAACAGTCAAGATGAAATTAATAAGCTTTAATTCAAGGGGTTGAACAAAAATATAATATAAAATGCTTAGGAATTACAAAAATTTTTATACACAGTCCCCCGAATGTCAGGGGCTCAAATGTAATTGGACAAATAAATATAATCATAAATAAAATGTTAATTTTAATATTTTGTTGAGAATCCTTTGCAGGCAATGACTGCCTTAAGTCTGGAACTCATGGACATCACCAGAGACTGGGTTTCCTCCTTTGAGATGCTTTGCCGGGCCTTTGCTGCAGCTGACTTCTGTTGTTGTTTGTTTGTGGGTCTTTCTGCCTTTAGTTTTGTCTTCAGCAAGTGAAAGGCGTGCTCAATCAGATTGAGATCAGGAGATTGACTTGGCCATTGCAGAATATTCCACTTTTTTACCTTCAAAAACTCCTGGGTTGCTTTTGCTGTATGCCATGCATGCTCATGCCATCACACTGCTCCACCATGTTTCACATATGATGTTGTATGCTTTGGATCATGAGCTGTTCCAAGTCTTCTCCATACTTTTTTCTTCCCGTCATTCTGGTACAGGTTGATCTTAATTTCAGCCATCCAAAGAATGCGTTTCCAGAAGTGGTCCGGCTTTTTTAGAATTTTTTATTATTTTTTGGCAAAGTCTAATCTGGCCTTGTTTGCAACTTGTGGTAAACCCTCTGTATTTGTTCTCATGAAGTCTTCTCTTGATTTTAGACTTTGACAGTGACACATCTGCCTCCTGGAGAGTGTTCTTCTCTTGGCTGGATGTTGTGAAAGGGTTTTTATTTACCATGGAGAGGATTCTTCGATCATCCATCACTGTTGTCCTCCGTGGACGTCCAGGCCTTTTTTATGTTGCTGAGCTCACCAGCGCGTTCTTCTTTTCTCAGAATGTACCAAACTGTTGATTTGGCCACTCCTAATGTTCCTGCTATCTCTCTGATGGATTTGTTTTGTTTTTGAAGCCTAACGATTGTCTGTTTCACTTGTGAGATCCTTTGACTGCATGATGTGGGTTGACAGCAACAGCTCCCAAATGCAAATGGCCAGTGTTGGGGAGTAACTAGTTACATGTAACGGCGTTACGTAATTTAATTACAAAATAAATGTAACTGTAATCAGTTACAGTTACTAAGAAAAAATGTGTAATTAAATTACAGTTACTTATGAAAATGTTAACGTTTACAAAGGGGATTACATTTGAATATCATCCACATACAGATTTAATTGATTTCTTTCCCAAATTGCACTGACTACTCTGAGACATATGGCCCTATAATTTCCACGATGAGGAAAACACAGACTGGTTCGTAGAATCCAGTCATAAAAACAGAATTCCTATAGCCTAACGCGGACGGAATATGCCACATTTTGGACGAATAAATCAAAAGTAGGTCAGTACACTTGAATCAAAACGCGATATGGACTAGT
>NW_015546031.1:83031-83282 GCF_001515605.1 Sinocyclocheilus anshuiensis | reverse complement strand
GTACCAAACTGTTGATTTGGCCACTCCTAATGTTCCTGCTATCTCTCTGATGGATTTGTTTTGTTTTTGAAGCCTAACGATTGTCTGTTTCACTCTTTGACTGCTTTGACTGCATGATGTGGGTTGACAGCAACAGCTCCCAAATGCAAATGGCCAGTGTTGGGGTTACATGTATTACATGTAACGGCGTTACGTAATTTAATTACAAAATAAATGTAACTGTAATCAGTTACAGTTACTAAGAAAAAATG
>NW_015546031.1:79463-82675 GCF_001515605.1 Sinocyclocheilus anshuiensis | reverse complement strand
TTATTATTGTATAATTGCCTGCCGAATGTACTAAAGCGATTATTTCTGAATTCGCCATTCGATAATTAAATCTCTAATAAATCATGAATCGGTTAGTCGTGACTGGCAATGCTTCGACTCGCGCGCTCTCCGCGCCTCTGCCAAACAGTTTGGACAACCCGATCTCATGAAAGTGCGTATAAATGGTACGCCAAATAAAAACGAAAACTCGTGGTATTGATACGCAAAAATGGACTTTCACTCAAAATACTGTATAAAGGACATCATTATTATCTATTGTAATGTTACAGTAGTAATTTAGCAGACAAATAATCATTTTATAATAGGTTTAGGGGGAGCTAGGGCAGACAACAACACAACCCTTAAGAAAATTAACGATGATTTTACTATAAATGAACACATAAACATAATCTCTAGAACTGCTCTGAGTCACTTCATGATCATTTTACTTATTTTGAGAAAACTATCATCATATCATATACGAAGAGACACCAAATGTTTCAAAAAGACACCAATGTTTCAGGAGTTCAGTTCCCGGAATAGGACACATGCTTATTAGATAACCATATTTGAGTTGATGTATATGCTTTTATTTATTATTATTTTTTAATTAAATTTTTTTCCCCCAAACCATTGTTAGATGCAGTGTTTCCTGTAGTTATGCAAAGATTTGGTTTCAAAAACAGTATCAGTAAACTATTTCTTATGTTAACAGTTGAAAACATTAGAAATTTAGAAAAGTAATCAAAAAGTAATCAAAAGTAATCAGTTACATTACTTTAATCAAGTAATTGAAAAAGTTACACTACTATTACATTTTAAATATGGTAACTTGTAATCTGTAACCTATTACATTTCCAAAGTAACCTGCCCAACACTGCAAATGGCACACTTAGAATCAACTCCAGACCTTATACCCGCTTAATTGATGTAGAAATAATGAAAGAATAGCCCACGCCTGTTCATGAAGCAACTTTTGAGTCAATTGACCAATTACTTATGGTCCCTTGAAAAAAATATATATATACACACACACGTGTGTGTGTGTGTACTTGTTTATGCTACATTGTGGGGACCAAATGTCCCCATAAGGATAGTAAAACCTGAAATTTTTGACATTGTGGGGATCCGCCTGCGGTCCCCACGAGGGGTTGTGTTTCCATGGTTTCCATTGTGTTTCCATGTTTTATGGGGACATTCCATAGGCGTAATAGTTTTTATACTGTACAAACTGTATTTTCTATCGCCCTACACCAATCTTACACCTAAACCTACCCCTCACAGGAAACTTTATGCATTTTAAAATAAAAAAAAAACTTAATTCTGTATGATTTATAAGCTTGTTTCCTCATGGGGACCTAAAAAAATGTCATTTGGTCTCATAACGTGATAAATACCAGGTACACACATACGTGTGTGCGTGTGTGTGTGTGTGTGTGTGTATGTGTGTGTGTGTGTGTGTGGTTGAGGTATTGTCTATGTTGTGGGGACCCCTACTAGGATAGTAATACCCAAAATATTTGATCTAATGTGGTTCAATAATTTGATCTAATCCTGTTTTTGTCCCCATAAATTGTTTTTGTTGTTGTTTTGTTTGTTTGTTTTTTAAATGCAGAACGTTTTCTGTGAGGGTTGTGTGTTTAGGAGTAGGGTTAGTTGATATACAGTTTGTACAGTAAAAAAAAAAAAAAAATTGTCTATGAAAACTCAGCATAAAATGTGTGTATGCGTGCCTATTTAACCATATTTTGGGGACACATTTGTGCCCAGAAGTGAGCTAAACCTGACAAAACCTCCCAAGAACTCCTTATGGGGAACATCCTCATTTAACATTCTAAAAATAAAAAAAGGTAAAAATGCATAGTGAATAATTTAATTATCAAGCAGTACTGCGGTGCTGCTTCAGTCTTATTTTTAGCACTCTGTAGCATTGAGCAGTGTTCTTTTCATTAACTCATCTGGGCTGACCCATGTGGGGCCCTCATGGAAACTGAGGACAAAACTAACTAGGGTGCCACCCATCTGGGCCCCACATGAGTTTGCTGGCTGGGTAAATAGAGATATTGCATGGACTTCTAGTAAATGCGTTGGCACATGTGTTTATATTGAGGCTTAACAAGCACTATTTGAAAGACACAGAGAGCAGACAGCATGGCAGACCCTGGTGGTCTGAAACTCTCTGCTGCAGTTTCCTGCCTGGACTCTCTCAGATCTTCTCACTCCTTTCTGGCTGCTGTCTGCACTTCCTCCATGCCTCTTTTTTTCTCAGTTCAGTGAGAACAGTAGAGCAGTGCTCAGCAAGAAGGCATTTGATAGTAACCCACTTCAGCCTATGCTCGCAGCGAACAGATTCCCCTGCTGTCTGTGCACCTTTAGTACAAGCACAGCTCCTTTATTCTTATCAATATCTCTTGACCCCGAATACCAGAGAGCTGGAGCAGGCTGAGGCCTGTTATCTCATGCTACTTCCTTGTTGATCCCTTCATTTGAAAGAGAGTTCCGGACAACAGGAAGCATGCCAAGTCTCTCAGTCACAAGGGTTCAAGAGATGCACAGAACAATCTCTTCCAACAATACCAACTTAAAGCAATCTGTTCGGCCTGTTCGTGACCTTTGATGCAGTTGAGAGAACTGGGTGAACTATGGGTGAACTATCGCTTTAAGTTATCACAACTCATTAGTCAAGCATGAACACTTTCTTTTTTAACTTGAAACAACACATTATTCCTTATTTTAATGTCGAAATTTATGTTGTAATAACTAAGCTATCATATTTACAGTGTCGTACGTTTTATTGGCTTTACAAAAGTCATCAGACATGGTTATATATTATATTTTGGCTTTATGGGTTTTAATAGTTTTCCATTAACTTGCGGTTATATGTAGGTTTGTAGTTTAGGTGTGTTTAAGCAATAGTTAATGTAGCTCAAAACAGAGCAAGTATTTAAGTATTTTATTTTAGTATTTTATGGCCTTGAAAAGTAGACATAGCCTATATTTTGTTGAACGGGAATGCTAACGGCTAGCTCTCCCCAGGTATTGCAGACCTCCTTGGTGTAAACTCGTGACTTTGCGAACAGTCTTTTTATGTCCTGGGTTTCCAAGAAACTCTAGCAGCTTCTTTATTGTTATTCCAACAATGCCTCCAGTGTAGAATGAAACACAGCCACTCTTGTGAGTTCAGCCTACAATAATATCTCTACAGCAGTCTC
>NW_015546031.1:70749-79290 GCF_001515605.1 Sinocyclocheilus anshuiensis | reverse complement strand
TATCTGTGTGTGTGTGTGTGTGTGTGTGTGTGTGTGTGTGTGTGTGTGAGTGTGTGTGAGATCCACAGTTGCTGAATCAAACAGGAGTGTGTGAGAGCGGGAGGAGCTCCTCTCTTCTGGGAAACAGGCTGTAGTTAATTGGCGGCCTGTGAGTTCGCACATGGATCTATTTAGCAGAGGGGACGAGGAATCCCGCAAGCTGACATATCTGTCCCCACTCCAGCATGAGACATGAAACTCATGCTCATCTCATTGCAGCGGCTGCCAAGCGGGCATTGACTGCTCGGCATTTCCAGTATGCTGGCATGAAATAACGTGCGCTGGCTGCTGTTCAGTTTCCCAAGCCTGTACAAGGAAACCCTCACACTGAGTTCAGGGGCCGATGATGCAGTTTAAAGTGAGCAGGATATACCGCATGTACTTGTTTTAAACCACCCTCCATTAGTGCTGCTGCCTATTAAGTGAAACACAACCATTACAATAGTTTCACTTTTTAACATCACTTGCTAACATTGTTAACATGCATTAGCTATAAAAAACTGTGCTGTTTTCATGAGCTCACACTTCCGCAAATCTGCGTGTAAAATTACCAAAACAAAACAGCATTCCTCTGGTTTCATTACACATGCTGTACTCTCTCTCTCTTCCTCTTTCTCTTTCTCTCTCACATACACTTGTTCTGTATTCTTTCTGTTTCTGGAAAATGTCAAATTTCCACAAAGCACATCAAACGCCCCTCTGTTCCTCAGGAGAGTTGACAAGAGTGTGCAGATTTACAATAAGAGGGTGTCATGAGGAAATGTCAAAGTTGGGAGTATTGATAAGGAGTACATAAAAGTCTTTAAATATATATGACATAGTTTTCTGTAAAGTGTGTTGCAATTGATTTGAGACTGATGCGGCAAGGAAGTAATAGAGAACAAAGAAATGTGTCACAGATGCCCTTCCCACACATCATTTTTTTATAATATGAGTGCTGTTACAATTAGCTCTCTTTCCAATGAATGTGTAAGTTTGGATTTTATCCAGTTGTAATGAAGTTTTTCCTTTTTTGGTTAATGTATCATGAACCAGCACTTGCTGTTATTCCTCATGCAGCTGTGTGATTGTATTCACTGTAAACACATCTGTGACAATGAATTACCAATGAAAATAGTTTATCATCTAAAACAAACCGTATTACACTATGCAGCAAGACATTTGAATTCCACACCAGTTCTTTACTTTCTGGTATCCTCATGCATCGTGCAAAAGTTACATGGTCATGATGGATTGAAAGATTCAGTATAATCTTGCCAGACCGTTTTGGTATGTTTACCCATCTAGTCTTATAGCAACATAATGTTTAAGTCTTGTGGGTGCATTTTATTTTTTTTCAATATGTATTTTAATTGTACCTGGTACAATGCCCCAATGGACTTCCATATAAAGTGCATTATTGCAAAATACATTTTTACATTTTAGCTATTCTATTAGTTTAAATAATTATATTCTAATATTAGTTTGGTAACACCTTAGGCAACAATTCTCACAGTTGTTTATAAGTATGCATATTACTAGCATTATGAAATTTAATTGAAATTAAATAAGCTTCCCATTGATGTATGGTTTATTAGGATCGGACAACCGAGATACAACTATTTCAAAATCTGGAATCTTGAGAGTGCAAAAAATATATAAAAATCTAAATATTGAGAAAATCGCCTTTAAAGTTGTCCAAATTAAGTTCTTAGCAATGCATATTACTATTCAAAAATTAAATTTTGATATATTTACCCTACTGTAGGACATTTACAAAATATCTTCATGGAACATGATCTTTACCTAATATCCTAATGATTTTTGGTATAACAGAAAAATTGATCATTTTGACCCATACAATGTATTGCTGGCTATTGCTATAAATATGTGCTACTTAAGACCATATTTTAGATCCCTTAATCCTATCATACCTAAGTTTAACAATACCTTACTAAATTAATAAGCAGCAAATTAGGAGTTTATTGAGGCAAAAGTTGTAGTTAATAGTGAGAATTGGTCCTCAAACTAAGGTGTTACCATTAGTTTATTAAATTGTTTATCAGTGTTGTTACAAGTAATGCGAGTTACGTAATCAGATAACGCATTACTTTTCATAAAGAGTAACTAAGTAATGCAATTAGTAACTTTTTAATAGAGTAGCGAAATATTCTAATCCATTACTTTTAAACGTAGCTTTCCCTAACTCTTTTTGTTTACACAGATCCTCACTGAAAACCCTACATCTTTACCTCTGAATTATTAGTGGGAACTGTCGTTATGCTGCCACCTACTCACATTACTCAGATACTGCGTACAGATTGTATACAGAAATCTGTTCAGTTTTGTGCTTTTCCTTTCTTTTTAGTCAGTAATTGTTACTCATTTTGAGAAGAAACAGCTGTTCTGATCTCAGCGCTTATATGTGATTGAATCAGATAAAGTCAAAAAGCAAAACACAACCACAGCTGCTATAATATCTTTATTTCAGCATGATCTGGCTACCACTACAATGGTACGGCCCTCCAGAACACAAAAATAAAAAAGGAAAGAAAATGGCACTAGACTAGTACAATAGTGCTACATACAGTACACACATTTATAAAATGGAAACCAATATTCTCTATACACTAAAGTATGTACATCTTTGATAAATTAAACCGATGCTGCTTAGATTTAATATTTCGCTTGAAGAATAACTGCTAGACCGATGGAAACCCAAGAAAGGAAGGTGACTGGAGAAACACAAGCAGGCACTGAAGCGTCTTCTGATTGAACCTGCCATTGACAGTCTTTACTGACACTGAACTTGACTTGTTATTAGGCACATTTATTCATTTTATTAAAAGCATTTTATGTGAAAGTCCAAACACTCTAGGTTAAAAGACCTCACGTAAAATAAAATAAAAAACATTACAATATGCTAATTACCGTCTTGTCTGTCTGAGAGGTAGTACCAATGCATGATATCCTGGTAATGGTGATATCCCATAATCCCTAGCTGGCCACCATCCAGTCTTTCTGCTTACGTGTTACACTGCAAACCCAGCTGCCAATATTCAAAGCACTGCAGCAGCTTCTCACAACATGCTTAACACGCATGTCGCATTTCAAGAAAATAAACAAATGCCCGTGGAGCCATTTACCGTTAGGGGCAAATCAATCTGCCAACAAATCTAGGGTGATTTCCCACCCTCCCAACAAAGTTGGATTTCCTTTGCAAATTATAGAAGTCTCTTGGAAAATGTTTTTACAATTAAATACACAAATAAACCTCTGAGGACTAAGCCGCTTGTGCACGGTTAAAAAAAAAAAAGAAGTAAAAATACACTTATTGCCTGTACATATCATCAGCACGAAGGAAATCGTCCTTTTCTGATGCGCGTAGGAACTTCCTTTTTGTTTTTCCACATTCTGTCAGACCTGCTGATTTCAGATAACGCAAGAGTGTGCAAGAGACGAGAGGCGTAGAAAGAGGACAAAGCGTATTTTGGTTAAGCGTGACGCAAAATGTTCTCTTTGGGGGTTTCAAGGAAGCAGCAGCAAGTAAAAAGCCCACTGACTTCCTTCCAACACACACACACACACACACATGCACACTTGAGCTGAGCAAGAAGATGTTTAGAAAGAGGTGCTTTTCCGCTAATCCGGTCTGGTTCCTTTCTGAAGCTGGGGTTGTTTTTCTCTCTGCGCAGCTCAGCTGTCTCCACGAGGGGGAGCAGTTCCAGTAGCCCTGAATCTGTAACACCAGCGTCCTGAGCAGCTCTAGTGTCTCTTCATAGAGGAGACCTTCTTCTTCCTCGCTGCCAGCATCTCGTAGAAAGGATCTCTACTGATGGCTGCCCTGGAGATGACGAGGAGGAATATTATGAGAACTGCTTCTCTTCTAATGTTAGAGCTAAAGATTGCTCAGTTGTGGTTAAAGGGATAGTTCACCCAAAAATGAAAATTTGATGTTTATCTGCTTACCCCCAGGGCATCCGAGATGTAGGTGATTTTGTTTCTTCAGTAGAACACAAACAAAGATTTTTAACTCAAACTGTTGCAGTCTGTCAGTCATATAATGGAAGTGAATGGGAATCACGGCTTTGAGAGTAAAAAAAAACATACACAAACAAAACCAAATTAAACCCTGACGCTCGTGACGATAAATTGATGTGTAAAGACACTAAATGATCGGTCTGTGCAAGAAACTGAACAGTATTTATATCGTTTTTTTACCTCTCCACCTATCTCTCAAATGGAACATTGACACTCTAGCTACAATCTCAATTAGGAGTGTCAATGGTCCATTTGAGAGATAGGTGGCGGTAATGCACTTATAAGTCTGCGATCCGGCTGAAGAAGAAGACGCAAACGCGCTCAGGACAGTTGAGACATTGCAGTGCATCAGAGGTAAAAAACGATATAAATACTGTTCAGTTTCTTGCACAGACCGATCGTTTCGTGTCTTTACACATCAATGTATCATCACGAGCCGCAGGGTTTAATTTGGTTTTGTTTGTGTATGTTTTTTTTTACTCTCAAAGCCGTGATTCCCATTCACTTCCATTATATGACTGACAGACTGCAACAGTTTGAGTTAAAAATCTCCGTTTGTGTTCTACTGAAGAAACAAAGTCACCTACATCTTGGATGCCCTGGGGGTAAGCAGATAAACATCACATTTTCATTTTTGGGTGAACTATCCCTTTAAATAACACTTAATACTTTCGAATATTATCGATTTGACTGATACTATTGGATGAGAAAAAAACTTAGGGCCAGATTTACTAAACAAGGCAAATTAGCATTAGAGCGCATTTCCATAAAAGCGCCGATGGGAAGGAAAAAATTCTGCGTGTGATTTACTGACAATGCGCACATTAAAGAACTCAGATGCAGCCAGATAATTTCCATAATGACCAGCGCAATCTACACAGAGCAGCGCAAATTACCACCTGCTTTAAGACAGGCTCTTTTGGGTGTTGAATAATGGCGCAAATACCAGTAATTTCACGAGTGCAAATGTTAGTAAATCACGTTGCGTGATTCATTTTAATACTCTCCTCCCATAAATTTTGCATTTGAAAGGGAAACTCCTACAAATGCATATTCAATAAGGTCAGGCGCAAAAATAACTGTGTCCACGCCTTTTCAGCGCTAATTCTTTAGTAAATCTGTTATTTACTATTATTATTTTATTTTATATTATTACTATTATTTTAACGGCAAAAGACGGTTTGCGCTGACACAAGCTGTTAGTATATCTGGCCCAAAATCTGAATTGATCTTTTGTAGAGCACAACTGAATTCATTTCGTATTTGATGAACTTTACAATACTGACATTGTTAAATCTAATCAACACTGAATAACAACACTACTGTCTACTGTAAAGCTGCTTCACAGCTAAAATTCAATTAGTTTCATACCTGAATTTTGCAACATTAATACGGTTATCTTCCTGTTTATTACTATGAAACTGCTTTGAAACAACCTGTGCTGTATAAAGAGCTATACATAAAAATGTAAAAAGCGGTATTTTCTTTGCAATAAATGTAAATAGTAGTTACTGTAGATGTTATTTATAGGCTTCTTGGCAGATATTTGCACCTCAGTATTGTAGTACACTACAAAACAGTACGCAGTAATAACATATTGCGTGTAAATTATAATTTTTTTATTAGTAAATGGAAGCAGCCTTAAAGAGATAGTTCACTCAAAAATGAAAATTCTGTCACTGATTTTTCAATCTTTTTGGGTGAACTAACCCTTTAAATGGACAGTAAAAACCCGTCATGCACCTACCCCTAACTCTACTTTTTTACTCCACTTTTTGAATATTCCCTCCATTTTTATTGAAAATAAACACCTTTCCGATCTGATATGTGATGGGAAAAGAGGGAAGAAAGAGAGAGGAACGAGTTCGGCAAAAGGCTAATTCAAACTCGGGTCTTTTGTCTATCCCAACCACATGTTTGTGCCTCTGCCAACAAGATGTGCTATTTGTGCTTAGTGTAAAAAAAATCCACTGAATTTACATTAAATATTGACTTATTTCATTATGTCAGAAGAAAGTGAGAGTGGAGTCATATGAGAGATACAAAACTAGCCCAGCTATGTGGGGAACCACTCAAATGATACAGTGGTCAGTTACACATTGTGTCATTATAGAAAAATACCTGACTCCAGAATGGGAATTATCTGGATCTGACCACAAATGAATATTCCATTAACATAGAAGAGCTGTATTTAAACCAGAATATCCACTCACTTAATGCTGTTCATCCATTCATCTTTCTCCTCAGCGGTGGGAGCGGAGATGCGGTAGAAGGTGTGATTCCCTTCAACGACCCGTCCGTCCGCCTCAGTCTTACACGCCTTGATCACCTGGTCCTTACTGTCAGGGATGAAGAGCTCAAAGCTGTTCTGAGAAGCAAACACATGCAGACAATCACACATCTGACCACCAGGGGGAGACACGGTGTCAACTCTCCCTAGATAATCAGGAAAAGATCCTGTCTCTGCAGTTTCAAAATAGCAGAGAAGGATGTTTTACCGGCTTCTTGTCCTCCACTTCACGGATGCTAAGGTTTTCCAGGGGGATGATGCCTCTTGGTTCTTTATCCTACATGAAAAGAGACACGTTTCCATTTATTACAATTCACCATCATCTATTGCTGGGTCAAAAAAGACGACGACGAAAAGGGTTTTGCATGTCAGATATCACACAAAAAAAAGCCATAAATCTCTCCATCTAGCATGACAAGTTCTTCTTTCCTCAGTACTCACAGTAGTGTACTCAAAGTAGTAAAGGCAGTTATCTGTGAGAATGAACCACCGTCTTTTCCAGGTTTTGACTCGTCCCCCTGAGGAACAAAAGATGAGAGTTAGTTTTCCATGTGATGAGGTGTCAGACGTTACAGATCCGTGCAGCTGAAGATTTGAGTGGCAGAAGAGCAGACAGACAGATGAACAGACAATGAGAGCTCTTCTACAGGGACTCCATGTCCAATAAGGCCCAAGCACAGCATTCCTTACCAGCAGCACCACACCATGCTCAAACCAGCCGCGGTCCAACACACGCCACGAGTCGAGCTTCACCTGAGAGTTGCCATTCCTCTTAACCCCGCTCAAAAACTCTGATTACCTCTGAAAGGACCAGCCAAAGGTAAACGTGTTTAAACGGAGCAATAAGCTCTAGAACTAGTTGATGTTTGCTTTCCAGAAACATGTGAAATGCACAAAGGTTGCCATTTCCCAGTCGTCTTCTCGTCATTATTTCTTGTCCTCTTTTTTTTATATTCTTACCAATTAGCAAAAATGTCAAAATATTAACAAAATGTAGACTTGAATGACAATGCCTAAAACTAAAAGTGACTAAAAGACTAAACTAAACTAAACAAGAATCAAGAGTGCAGCAGAGATGACATTTTTGTAGAACAAAACCCTGAAATGAGATCAACATCCGCTTGTCAATGGGTGTTTTAAAATGGGTTTTTGGCCTGAAATAAGGTCTGTGGTTAACAGGCTAAGCATATGCTTACATTTTATTTGAAGACATAAAATACATCAATAAAAACCCCTTGTGACTGTTTTTTAAAGCTATTACTAGTCTTAAAAAAGCCAAACAGGCTTTGATTTTGAAAACCGAAAAGATAGGGCCCTATCATACACCCGGCGCAATATGGCATCACGCAAGTGTTTTTTTGCTAGTTTCAGCCCAACGCAGTTGTCATTTTCACATCCTGCGCCACGTTGTTTAAATAGCAAATGCATTTGCATCCATTTGTGCGCCCATGGGCGTGCTGGTCCGAAAACGAGGTGTGTTCAGGTGCATTGCTGGTGCGTTGCTATTTTGAGCCATTGACCAACTGAAACCTGGTCTAAAGTCTGGCGCAATATTTATTTTTTGTTATTTAAAGAGCACGTTAGTAATATGCGCCTATAGGCGGGTGCACAACGCGCGTAAACTTTTCTTATTATACACACAGGGACGCGCAGCAGCACACAAACATTTAAAAAAAAAGAAAAATTCAAGTCTAAAAGATGATTATTGTGTACATAAATATAAAAATGCCTACATGTCATAATGGATAGTCTTTGCATGTATCAGAATTACGCGCACGAGCAGATCCGTTCCCTCACTAGAGAAGCGTTCCGTTTTTCCGCTTGTAAATTCCGCAATGTAAATAGCGAATCCGCCATGGCGCGAGCACAACTGGCATTTAAAGGGAATGGGAGATGAGACTCTGATTGGTTTATTGCACGTTACACCCAAAACACACCTATTACTCATTAAGAGAATAGGGACAAACTTTTTAGACCATGCGCCGGGTGCGCCGACCATTTTTCCCATCCTTAAAGGGTTAGTTCACCCAAAAATGAAAATTGGCTTGTGTTTTACTCCCCCTCGAAGCATCCTATGTGTATATGACTTTCTTTTTTCAGACTAATCCAGTTGGAGTTATATAAAAAATTGTCCTGGCTATTCCAAGCTCTATCATTGCAGTCAGCGGGTGTTGCAGTTGAACAGTCCACAA
>NW_015546031.1:52816-70425 GCF_001515605.1 Sinocyclocheilus anshuiensis | reverse complement strand
CACGGCTCCAGGGGGTGAATAAAGGCCTTCTGTAGTGAATCCATGCGTGTTTTTGTAAGAAAAATATCCATATTTCAAACGTAATAAACACTTTTCTCTTACTTCCGTTATCTGTCATATGCGGAAGCCGTGGCGGTGGATGACGTAGCATGTCGGCGTTGCGCGATTAGTGACGCGGAGAGGTAACAAAACAAAACGCCAGTCACGAATTAGAAGTACAAACCGAAGATTTGCAAAGAAAAATGTCGGAGAATTTCGATATAAACCAAGAGGAGACTGGATTTTCTTTGCTAAAGTAAGGAAACTTTGCTTCCTTTGCTCCTATTAAACAAACTTGCGAGATTAGCATATCTCAGAGGCGCGCGCGCTGCGCATACGTCATATGCCTTCCACAAGAGGAGACTGGTTTTCCTTTGCTAAAGTAAGGAAACTTTGCTTCCTTTGCTCCTATAAACAAACTCGCGACACTAGCATTTCTCAGAGGCGCGTATGCTGTGCATACGTGCTGCGTCATCCGCCAATTCGTCTGAAAGAAGAAAGTCATATGCACCTAGGATGCTCCGAGGGTGAGTAAAACACAGGATAATTTTCATTTTTGGGTGAACTAACCCTTTAAACTAGCAAAAGTGTATTCGGACATGCCCTAAGCGCAACTGCACCGTGCGCTTTGGACCATGCGCTTAGATCGTTAAAATAGGGCCCATTAACTCATGGTGTAGTTCATTTATGGCCTACGTTTAGCTTTTTACTTCTGGCGATTGTATTTAAGCTTTGAAACGTTGTTCATTTGTGAAGGTTATCTTATTTTCTTCAATAATCAGAAAGCTAATTGAAAACACTAACTGGCTTTTTGTCACGGTAACCAGGGTGATGCAAACTGGATTGGCCTACAAAAATACGCCAACACGCTCTATTTGGTGATAATAATATTAAGCACCTAATTAACTAACAGACTATGTTAGTAATCTGCTGTGACAAACTCTGACGGCAGGTCAGTGCAGTACGCACCGTGCGCTTTAGACCATGCGCTTAGATCGTTAAAATAGGGCCCATTAACTCATGGTGCAGTTCATTTATGGCCTACGTTTAGCTTTTTACTTCTGGCGATTGTATTTAAGCTTTGAAACGTTGTTCATTTGTGAAGGTTATCTTATTTTCTTCAATAATCAGAAAGCTAATTGAAAACACTAACTGGCTTTTTGTCACGGTAACCAGGGTGATGCAAACTGGATTGGCCTACAAAAATACGCCAACACGCTCTATTTGGTGATAATAATATTAAGCACCTAATTAACTAACAGACTATGTTAGTAATCTGCTGTGACAAACTCTGACGGCAGGTCAGTGCAGTACATTCTTAAGCTCACATTCTTGGGACATTTTCCCACGTCCCTCTCTATAGGGACTGCAAGGTAAATACAGCGCTCAGTGATCCGAGGATGACCTCTGACCTGCGCCACCCTCATTTCCTCTCCAGGGGAACCTGATCATACCGGCAAAGTAGATGCAACCAAAGTGCAAGCAAAAACACTTTTAACTGTGTGGTTGATGTCTGTAGACATCTTTAAGTAATTTAAAACTAAATAGTCTATTTCTACCTGCTCAGAATTATATCTCAAATTTGATTTTGGCTGATTCTGCAGTAGATTTTCAAATGTGCTGTATCAAGTATCATATGAAGTCTCTCAGTGAATATGAGCTCATAAAATCTGCATGCATAATGATTATAAAATCAGTAGCAAAATGTTGTTTAGGCCTGTTACAATTACTGATTACTGGCTATTTGATCTAATCACTAATATTTGAGATAACCATGACACTACTGCAATTTTGCCATTTAAATAATGTAAATAATGTCAATTTTAATGCAGAAGTTTATAATAAAGGCCTAATGCGCATAATGGTCGAAAAAATGCTCTGGTTTTACTGTTATTTTACATCCATTTCACGCTAAACATTCTTGTGCCTTAGAGTTTCATGTAGCGCCAATGACAGTCACAGGATGGCTCCAGTTGGTCATCCAGTTGATGAGTCGCTCATTTTATTTATGAAAATAATAAAACTCTGCTGTAAAGTATACAAAGACACTTCTTCAGTTATTTATTCATAGAAAATAAAGGCTTGTAGGTTCACTCATATTATATTATATTATATTATATTATATGAAAGATGCACAAAAAAAAAAAAAAATCAACTTTTAAAATGTTATTTTTACAGCAGTGAAAAATATAATTACATGTTTTCCTGTAAAACACAAAAAATCATCTTCAGCACAAAATTCATGATCGTGACAGGCCTAATGTTGTTCAATTAGTTTTCTATGCAATACAGCACTGCACACAAAGCAGGTCATGTCAAGCACCCAAAAGCATTTCAAGCATTTCTGCTAAACAGGAAATGATCCTCCTGCACTACAGACTGCCATTGTATTCTAATACTGACATGAGCGACAAACAAAACAAACACGAATCAGAGCACTACAGCAGGTGAGAGGTTTCTGAGCAAGCTGATTGAGTTATCGGCTGTGATTAATGATCACTCCAGCTGCGGGCGTACAGCAGAAACCCCATCCAGAAATGCCTCAGAGAGGAAGGAGATTTGTGGAGGGGGGCATGAGGAGCCTTGCTGGGCTGCAGAGGAGGCAGATTGACTGACTGATTGACAGACACTGATACAGGGCTGGGTGAGCGATGGGCATTCCTAGTCAGGTCTCTGATGTGACAACAAAAAGGCTCAATCCTTGATTTCTTTTAGTCTTTTAATATACTAATGTATGTGCTTATCTCATATTCTTGACTTGAGAGTGAATCAGAACACTTCAGATTATGGTTTGATTTTGGTTTCAGTGATTCACGAAACCCACCCTCACCCAGCATCCTAGTGGTGAGTCCGATCTGACCAAGCACACAAACACACACACACACACACACACACACACACACACACACACACACACTTTCCTCAGCACTGCAATCCAGCATCACACACACATCTATACTTTACATACAGCATGAAGAACAGCAGTCTTTGGTCCAGATGCAGTTTTCTGACTCAGTCTAATCAGATCAAACACCACATCTTGTGCACTCCTGACATTCAACCATTAATGATTGAATATCATTTTAAAAGAAACAGTTCACAGAGAAATTAACATTCTGTCATCATTTTGTTCCAAACCCATATGAATTCCTTCTTCAATAGAACACAAAAGACAATATTTAGAAGTATGTCCAAGCTGCTCTTTTCCAAAATCTTATATAACCAAAATCTTATGTGCAACTTTATTTCATGATAACAGTATTAGTTTAGCTAAAAAAAGTAATTTTTGCCTAAAATATGTTTGTCCTGACATCATTTTCGATTTATTTATTTATATTTAGAAATTTCACAATCCTCGACAATTCACTGCAATAACTAATACTAAAAAATACTAGCCTAACTAATGCAAGTAAAAGCTCAAAAGTAAACATACAGTAAGAAAACATGAACAATTAAAATAATTCAGGTCTATCTTTTTCACATCCATCTATAAAGACAACAACAAAACAAACAAAAAAAAGTACTACAGAAAATGTATAAGTAATCAAAGGTTAAAAAAAATGCATAGTCTTTTATACATGAATTAAATATACATTGATTCTTATTAAATCTACAAAAATTACTCATTCAAGAGCAGTGAGTAATTTTCTCTTTGTCTTTTATTGTTTAATTATCATTACACAGACAGTAGCAGGGCTGTTAGGCTGCTGTCACTTTAAGACCTAATGCACAAATCTAATATACTGTACCGATACACATGATTTTCTACCAACTGAGAAATAACCAGCTGTGTTTTGTGTATTTGCCCATTTAAGCACAAAAGGATGCAAACGTTTGCATCCGAGAGGTGGCTTTATGTTCACGTGCTTCGGGTTTGTTTACACAGAAACTTCTCTCAGACATTGTGCAAGTACTGAATTGAGTTCTCTTTTGTGGTTTA
This sequence comes from Sinocyclocheilus anshuiensis, assembly GCF_001515605.1. NCBI lineage: Eukaryota > Metazoa > Chordata > Actinopteri > Cypriniformes > Cyprinidae > Sinocyclocheilus > Sinocyclocheilus anshuiensis. The sequence goes on along the minus strand of NW_015546031.1, from coordinate 66,446 downwards.
TAGTGCTTGAATGGTTTAAAATCACTTGATTTATATATTTTTTTAATTGGTATAGCTTAACCGCAAAGATACGATAATCCAAAATCTGTAACAGTTGACAAATTTATACCAGTTTATTGCAGTGTATCGCTACATAAAATGAATCTGAATGGGGACAGATGCCGTGTTCCTCAGGAAAAAATCATACGAGTTTGGAACAACATGAGGGTGAGTAAACAATGACAGAATTTTCATTTTTTGGTGAACTATGCCTTTAATCTTATGTGCTGATCCCTTTAATCTGCTTTTGTTGCCGTTTTCATCGGTGTTTGTTGGGCTCCGTTCAGACTGAGAGGAAGCAGAAAATACTGCAGCTCCCAAAGTGGAAATGACACAGAGAGAACACGTTTTGAACACCACAGCAAACAGAGAGAGGTGCTCTTCAATACGGTGGTCACAAAATCAAAAACCAAGCACTCGCCACCACGCAGAGACAGGGCGGCACATGGACAAAAATCGCTGATTCAATTAATAAAACGAGCGATCAGACAAACAAATGAAGGAACATGTAAAAACCAGAGTAAAAACTCATGGATAGACGAACCCCATGGGGAAAAAAAAGAACCTAGAGCGTCTAATAACAGAAAGAGGGGACAGGAAGCAAGGCTGATTCACCAAAAGCACCTGAGCGCGAGAGATGAGCGATTGTTTGGGAAGAACAGGTGTACATACCTCCTGAGGGAAAGACAACAGCCAAAATCATGGGAACAAACAAACGAGGAAGAAAAGGAAACAAAAAAAAAAAGAAATTAAATAGGAAATCATACTCCCCACACGCTGATCAAAGGAAGAACTTGTGCATTTCCTGTTGCGGTGAATTACGGAGGACCATTCCAAAATAAAACAGGGGATAAAAGTACAAATATACACTGGGAAGCATTCAATTCACAAAGTTTAACACAGCTTTCCTGTTCATATCAATGAAAAGGGAAATTGTCTCTGGGTGCAGTTTTGTTTTCAGGGGTCTTTTCAGACCATTTTAAGCATGGTTTATAATAATATGCTATAGTAAAATACTAATGAATTGACTTTTTTTGATGCTTATACTGCAAAGCAGTATCACTGATGTATATGTATGAATCATATTTGTGTAAAATACATGTTATTTTACTTAATTACAATATGGGAGAGACACTGGTCAACTTTGGTGACCAACTTTTGAAGTTAAATATTGTATTTTTTTAGTACTGTCAAATGATTAATCGCGATTAATCGCATCCAAAATAATTAACAGGGGTTGATTTTTTTTAATATTTTGGAGTCGTAAGTGCACATAGTTGTTGCATAAACACACACACATATATATTTAGTGCTGTTAAACGATGAATCGCATCTAAAATAAAAGTTTTTGTTTACATATGTGTGTGTGCTGTGTATATTTATTATTTATATATAAATACACACACACATACAGTACATATTTGGAAAATATTTACATGTATTTACGTGTATATATTTATATTAATATAATTTATATTATATATAAATCTAGTTAATATATAAATATAACATATATATATTTTAAATATATACATGCATGTGTGTGTATTTATAAATAATAAATATACACAGCACACGCACATATATTATGTAAACATGTATTTTGGATGCGATTAATCGCGATTAATCGTTTGACAGCACTAGTATTTTTGTTGCGCATTGTCATTTCAAACAATAATTGGTGGGCTCTCTGTGAAACCCTCAATGAAGTTCCCTGTAAAAAATGAAGTCTATGAAGTCTCTATAATGCTCTGAAGCTGTGATTCTCAACCAGGTGGCTTTGAAGAATTATAAAAGTGTGATTTCTAGACCTGGAAAGTCATATAAATTAATAAAATTCAACTGCTTGGGAATTTTTTCACAAAGTGCACTCATAGGTGTGTTTCTCAGCATTTTACAGTAATCATGGATTACTATTAATGAGCGTTTTTCATTAAAATAACAACCAATTGTCGTTTTATAACTGAAAACTGAAGGAGCAGTTTCTCTTGCAGCTCTCATGACAGTGACAGCGCTCTGATTCCTAACATCCAACCGAATTATGTGTAATTATAAAAGGATGTGTTCAATCTCAAGCAGTTGATTCATTGTGATCATGAAATGTGATTACCTTCATATGAAGTGAGAACAGAGGGAAAGATGTGCTACTGTATAATCTGATGTGTAGAAGTGTTGTGAAGATCATAGAAATTGGCTTTCAGGAAGTGCGTGTAAACATTAAATCTCACACTCAGTCCATGTGTTCGATCAGAACATCTCTTATTCAAGTGTAAGTGCATGTGAAGGTAAAAAAATTAATACATATTGTACTCATGTAGTCCCACTCACCCAGTTTGAGCAGCCAGCCCTCTCTGTCTGGGTTGAAGAAAGTGTGTGTCAAGTCATTGCCATCATCCTCAGGGATTTTGAAGGGCTCGTTCTTGATGCTCTCATATAGATTCTGCATAAGTCAAAGCAAAAGACTATGAAGTTCAAAAGATAAACAAGCACATGCACTCCACCTATAGTACAGCCACAAATATACTTATATGGTGAGACAGAATGCATTAAAAAGTGCGTTATTCATTCAGAATGGTTGGGCAAAGTCCTCTAGAAAGCTACTCTACAGGAAAGTGGCTCTCTAGGACCAGAAATGAGGAACCCTGGTCTAAGAAAAGAATGTATAATACATTGGGAACACATGAAATATACATCACTTGGAGAAAAAAATACAACAACAATATAGCCTAAATACATCTACAGACATAAAAAGAAGTGAGAGCGAGGAGACCAACCCTGAGCAGTTCTTCTGGCAGGTCTCCTCCATCATTAATGCCTCTGTTCATGGAGATGAATCGCTCTACTGTGGGCTTGTCCTTAACGTTTGGGTTGTGAAGGCTGGTGTTTAACATGATGATGGCGAAGGACAGAATGTAGCATGTGTCTGCAAAAAAACATGCTGTTCGTCACAACCATTTACAATGACATTCAGCATCTTTCCATCACTGTCATTTAAATAGTTCATGTTCATACAGTAAGTCGAATGAATGCTAATAAGTAGTAGTATGACTGTGAAGTTACTGAGGGTTACTGAACATGACATGAACATCCAAGAAGAGTGTCTAATACATACACAGCAAACAGACCAAACACAGAACTGAAAGGGTGTGTAGGGTAGCAAGGTGTAAATATGTGTGTGAGGGCATTTAACAACTTGCTAGAATTTACACACAATACATTTTGTTAATGCCATCTGCCTGGAAATGTCTTTTACCTGTTGGAAATATAGGCTACTGGTAAATGTAATTTCTGTCATGACAACTCTCGGAGGGATTGGCATGGTAATGTACATGACAATGTTAATGTATTTGGTCTTGGCGGAATAGATCTGCTACACTGCTGCTGCGGCAGAGCAAGTACGAGACTTGCTACTGCCAATCCATCCACAACATGCTGCTGTGAGCATGTAAGAAATACTGCTGCTGCAAATATAACATACATGAAATAACCCCCATATAGCATACATGAATCACCTTGTAGCAGATCTATATAGGTGGAGCTGGGGAAGGTGGAGGGTTTCTGAAGCAAGCTGCAACTGCTACGGCAAGCACTAGTCATATATTTGAATGTTGAGCAGCGAGCTCATTGTCTACCGATACAGGAGAGAACCAATCAGCTATGCCATGTGATAATGATGTCATTAGGTCAGATTGAGTTAGACCTATCAAACTGCGCCATCTAGAGTTTCATGCCAGAACTCCGTATATATTTAGAGAAGAATGCATCTGTCCAATTCAATACTTCAAACTCTCAATTTGTGAGCATTACTGTGGAAAGCAATATTGGTAAAACACAGCTCATGTTTCTTGGAAATGCTATAAATGCATGATTGAACACAGAACACAGAACACAGACTAAAATGTAAAGCAGAGTCACCTGTGGACTGAAAGACTCCCGGGTTGCATTGGCAGTAGCGCTGGGCAAATGCCTCCATCATTCTGTCAATCTTCTGGGCCTCACCAGGAAGTCTGAAACTCCAGAGAAACTGCCTGTGTGGAGACAAATATCATAATGATATTTAAAACACATTACATACCAGGACATTCAAAGTGAGATGTGTGTGTCAGGATCAAAACACTAAGCAATGAGATTAAATTACATATACTTCTTGTGAAATACACTGTTTATATTTACAATGAAATGCCAGTGTACTGCTTTTTATACAATAGTTACAGTAATCATGTAGTAGTATTATTTTTAATATTTCAAACAGCATCTGTTGCCACATTATGATTTCATTATGTTGCATACTTGGTGGTCTGATGTCACTGATATCACAGCTGATATGCTGTGGATGCTGGGATGCTGTACCCAATGAATTGTGTTGTTTGCATACTGCACACAGTGGCAAATATAGCAGGTCTTTCATAAATTCCAAATGAATAATTTCCACACATTATACATACTGCATATTATTTTCTAATGAAAATAAGTAGGTAGTATGCCATTTGGAACATACCAATATAGACTAATTGAGCCCATACTGGATTCTACAGTCAGTTTTACCTGAGAGCCTGAACCAGGTTCAAATCTGTGAACTCATGCAGCTCCACAAAAGCATGAAGGACTTGGATATTGAAGTCATCCCTGTTGAACAAAGCGAAAATGAGAGCAGGTAGTAAGTTACAAATTTTAGTACACTTAATAGTTTTAAGGGATAGTTCACTCAAACAGAAAACTCTTTTTATGCCAGACCTATAATATTTTTGTTCATCTTATGCTTACCATATATTTAAGTGTTCTGTACATGTGCATTGCTAATTATTTATATGTGAATGAAAGACTAAATTAAAACTGTTCATCATATACAAATTATTTATCTTTTCAGATGATTTGGATTAAACTGCTTGATTCATATGCACTACTTTTATGATGCCTTTATGAACTTTTTGATGCTTGAAAGTTTTGGTGGAATTCATTTTCAATGAAGTGACAAAAATCACTTAAAAAAATACCTTCATTTGAGTTTCAAAGATGAGTCTTAAGGGTTTGTAACGACATGGGGATGAGTAAATGACAGAATTTTCCATTTTGGGTGAACTATTCCTTTAAGGAGTGACTCACCCACAAATAAATATCCTGTCATTTTTAATAACACTCTCATGTTGTTTCAAACCAGTGTGACGTTCTTTATTTCATGGAACACAAAAGGAGAGACTTCGAAAAATGTACTGGCTGCTCATTTCCATGCAATAAGGATAAGCAAATTTGTCTTATTATGGGTGGATAAAAGTTCATAATTCTCTTGCACAAGACTTATTCAAGTCAAAGTGGATGTGGGATCATTCAGCACTGCACCATTTTTCAAAGCCTTGCCATTTAACCTCTACAAGCAGAGGATGTGATATCCCTCATGGGGATGATGGCGATCTTGATCTGGTGACAGTGCACTCACTGAACAAAGCACCGCAGACCCCTCCCTACCAGAGGAACTGAAGTGCTCAGAGATACAATCTGATCTACTGTCTTAGAGAGAGCCCTGCTTTCCATTTCCTGACTTTTTCAGCAGCCACACCCATACTGAAGCAGTAGAGAAATCAAGGAAGCGGTGGGAATGAAATCCAAGATGAGACAAAGAAGGGAAAAAAAGGAATTCTTGCGCAGATGCAACCCAGTCACTAGGTGTTGCCCAGTGAACTAGAATAACACGCCTCTTTGAATTACCGAATTTTAGTCCTGTTTGAGTCAACATTCCTTCAATATGAAGAGTCAAATGAGCTTAGAGTCAAGATAAAAGGCTAATAAGAGAAATCCACATTATCCCATATCTCTGTACAAATTGCAGTAAGAAGATGACACCGGTTTCCAGGAATTTAGCACAAAGACCGGCTGACAGATATTAAACTAAACTAATGTTTCTACTAATCGTTGGTTTAAAGGTATAGAAGTAATTTAATGCTGCTTACAAGTTTTAAAGTCAAGATTATTCAGCGATATGAATTTTGGTGCCATATTAGCTATATTTTGTTGATGCAAATATGCAACACCAAACCAAATGATTGACTTGTCTTTTGAGACACTTCACAGTCACATTTACCATTGAACGGCGAAATTTTGCATTGCATTTTTCAACAGGAATCTGTGTGCTCGGTAATATTGCGTAGGAGGAAAACATTTCCCCACACAGATTTTTCATCATGAATTGACCAGCAGAATGCTGTTTGGGATGAAGCTGACTTCTGTGGGAGCGGTGCTTTGTGTGCATCTCTACACTGCTGACAGTGGACACAATGGACCTTTTAGCCAGTGAAATTTTGCTAATTTCAGCATCTTAAAGAAACAAAGATGGATAGACTGCAGCTACCAATTAGAAGCCTAAACCCTGAAAAAATGACTTGCATCAATAGTCAAACATCACTATCACTACTGGGTTCCGTCAGTTTATTTTGTATTGAGTGTGGACGTGCACTAATATCCACACACTCACCTCTCTCCCAGGTAGTCTCCTATTGCGGTCTTGTTAAGACCTTCACCCTTGTAGAGGAAGCGTGCGATGTCTTCACTGGTGTTCTTCACAAGGTCATTTTCAATGAGGAACTGGATCCCCTACAAAAACACATGTATTGAAGGTGTTGAGCCTTTAAAAAAGACAAATGATACAACATTCATTCAGTGAATATGCTTTAATAGACTGCTTAATCACCTTTTTGGGGTCCATGTTGAATTTCTTGCGGCCCATTGCCACTTGTTTGTTCCTCTGCATGTTTTTCCTGCAGCGATAATAATGATTTTTAAACATAAATTTATGATGTTCATAAATGTTTTTTATGCCCTTTTACAAAAGATTTCATAAGGTTTTTTTCATATACAGTAGGGGTGTGCCATATCATACCGTCCACGATAATACTGGTATAAATTTTTACATGATAAAAAAGTGTCATATCACGATATCAATGATATAGCGATACAATGACGTATGGCGGATAGACATTCCCTAGCGCGCACAACAACAACACCACAAACCCAATAGGTGTGTTCGACTTGAAGCAGCGCTGCACAGACTGATCGGTGTATGACATCAAAGTATCGCGAGAGCGGTTCTATAGCATATTCGAGCGCAAACTCTTATCGTCAAAAATAGGCGAGGCGCATATCTTTAGCGAAGCAGCGCGCCATTCTGGGATGCTTCTGAAAACGTGCGTGGTGCTGCTTGGTGTAAACACAAGCATTGACTAGAGTGGCCGCGTCGGAGCCATAACGCGTCGCAGACGCGTGCAGTGTAAATTAGGGGTAAATAAGGGGTAAGTCACTTTCGTCATAAATATCGTTATCGCAAATATTCTTGAAATATCGTGATATAATTTTGAGGCTATATCGTCCACCCCTAATATACAGCCATACTGACATCCTCCATAATCTGTGAATGGATCCAAAAGTGAAACTGAATTGAAATTTGGTTCTCATTTTAAATCAGTTCCATTTGTTTTTTTTTTTGTTTTTTTTTAAAGAGTACTGGAATCGTTTTTTAATCTCGGCATTCTTTCACAGACAGAAATACGCTGGCAGCTCTCTGGAAATTCTCTATGGTGCTTCATTTTGCAGAATGGTAGATTGTGTAGCTAGGTGCTAAGATGCTAGTCAGATTTGACCTCACGAATGACTCACAAAGTGAGCACATCAGTGGAAATGAAGTGGATGTGAGTAGTCTGTCAGGGGATGCCTGCTCACCTCTCCTCTGTGGAACCCAGGTTCTCGATCTCACTAGTCACTTCGGCTATCTCATCTTTCAGACGCTGTGGTGAGAGGACATGAGATGGTTCAAATCAAACAAGACTTCAGAGATAATAATAACACTACTATAGTGGTTGATAAAGACGAGGAATGGAACAAAAAGACATGCACATTCTGTTTGGAGTTGTGTTGTGAATAAAGCAACCCCATTTGCTTTTACAGTAACCATGTCCTACAAAGAAGCGATGAAATTTTCGGTCTTCAAAGAAAGCGAAATTCAGCATGAAGCAACAAAATCAACCAATTGAGGTTGGTTTAAACACCCTTATCTGTGCATGATTAGGACAATGTGTAAAGGTCTACTAGAAGAGAGTACTGTGGCAGTCTTTGCATGTGTCCTGTCCCACCTCACCGAGGCCTGACATTAACGGCTCAAATCTAATTCCAGCGAATGAATCGTTTGCTCTAGACTGCTCTGTTCGATATAAATGTCATTAAAGGAGGGCAACTGGAGAATGGCCCCAGAGTAAAGACTAGAGACATCAAAATTGGATTATTTTACCATGTCTTTGTAGAAATCAATGCCAAGAGTTCTTCTGCCAAGAGTTCTTCTGCCAAGAGTTTAGTGATGGTCTGGAGCCAGACCGGTCCTGAGGTCCCACAATGAAGAGCTTTCCCTCCTCGTATTAATTTTTCCTGTTTAATCACCAACTGTATGGTGGTGAAATTCGCTCAAGTGTTTGTTCTTGTCTGTTTATATGTCTAAAAAATTCACTAGCAAAGAAAAGGCTGTTTTGGTTTCCCCAGACGTTCGTCTTCCCAAAGGAAAACAGAACCACTTCTTGTCAGAAGATCTTAACATGTAGAAATTTGTTGAGAGGGCAGGAAAGTTTTCTTAAATTTGTTAAGCTGTAAGAAATTAAATATTCCCATGGAAAAAAGTAATTTGAAGCAAGTATGTTGTATACTGGAGGTCAGTGCCATGACAGATTGAATTGATTTGACTGTGTCATAGTAGTAAAGCTGAAAATGATCAGCATTTAGCTCATGTATGAGTGTCCTTTCCTAAACAATTCCGCCCTGTTCCTGTCAGCTTGAGTCATTTCCTATTTGGACGAATTGTGTTCATATTTAGTGAATTACTGGTCAGATTCTACATTATCACCACATATATTTTTAGATTCCTGAATAGCAGCTGTGAAATAAGTTGAAATGATAATATAACTAATGCCTTTATTTATTTATTTTTATTTAAGCAACTTGGCACATTAATACAGAATGCGAATGCCAAAGAAAACCTTTCAAAATAACTAGCAAGAGTAAAATATGGGGCATCAGTCTGTCTTTGTTTTACTATAACTTGCCATAAACGTGTCACACTTGGGAGAATACCGAATGCCGAAACACCATAATATTGATATTTCAAATTTCTCAATCTGGTTTATGTCACATTTCTGTTTCAATGTCATTTGGTTAGCCGTTTTATTGCTAACAAGGCACTGCTTGCTACACATTTAATAAAAGATCAGAAGATATTCAGCTAAACTGAGTGGAGGACAGATGCAGAGAAAAACTGAAACATTCGGTCACTTTATTTTAAGGTTAAATTCTTGCTATTAACGGCTTTTCCCTAAATAAACTCCTAATTTGCCGCTTATTAATAGTTAGTTGTTAAGTTTAGGCATTGGGTAGGATTAGAGATGTAGAATATGGTCATGCAGAATATGTACTTTATAAGTACTAATAAACAGCCAATATGTTAACAATAGGCATGCTAATAAGCAACAAGTTAATAGTGACAATTGGTCCCTATATGGAAGTGTTACCAAACATTCAATTATTTAATAATAAGACAAATAAAAAAACAAAGAGCCTCTACTACACATGCAGCTAAAACATTTAGCTTATATCAGAGCTGGAGCTGAATGAATGATTCACCCCAGTTCTTCATTACCTGAATGTCGTCCAGCAGCTCCTGCTTTCGCCGGCGGATGTTTTCCAGTTCTTTCTGTTCCTCAGGCGTGAGGTCGTCAGGCACTGAGGACAAGAAGAAGAAAAAAATGTTTTTCTGTCAGCCAAACAACTTGAAATGTTCTGATAATGTTGCTGATATTACAAGCTAACAGGGGTGATATGGTAAATCAACACAGCAGCGACATACACACATCAATATTGAACATATTACTGTAAAGAAACAACAAACCAGGCCTGGTTTCTTTCCACGGTTCAACATTGTGATGAATTATGATATTGTAATTGGATAAAGAGGAGGTTGAGTAGGTAAGTGTAAGCTACTCCAAACATGCAATAGTGGCACAAAAGAGTAAATAAAAAGATCCGCAAATACCTGCAGATGTCCTCAAGAGGCTCAAACTGATCCAAATGACCATGCACAAATCAATAAAAACTCTCCTGAGTCACAGCAGAGCAGCAAACTTGCCTTCAGCATCACAGAAATGTGCTTATTGCTCTCTAGCCAGATGCCACAGTGTCCTCACAAACTTTCATTCACCATGTGACTGCTAGATCTCACTCACAGTATCCTCCTGTAGCCATGGCAATCCATCACTGTTTCAAACCCCATCTGTGAGGGTGCCGAAAACTCAGCGGGCAAAACCACTCATATCACAGCAGATAATCATCTGAAACATTCAGTTACAATTGGAACTATAGGGATCATACAGTGAAATTGATTTTTCCTACTGTAACAAATAAAACTCACGAGCTTTCATCACAGTCCATCAAAACCATTGCGTAAAACTTAAACTGCTAAATAACTCTATGATGGTGATAAATAACATGGTAATAAATCACAACTGTAAGATAGATTACTACATTTATTCAACCTGATTTTCTACAGGAATTCATATTACTGAAACAGACACAAAACATAGCTACAGATTTATAGGAAGTACTTATTTGCACAAATTTAAAAATAAAATAAAAATCTGCTCATACTGGGTCGACACACTCTAAAAACCTCTGGAATAGGGCTGGGCGATATAGCTAAAAAATTCATCAATTATATAATGTTTCATATCGTTCGGTATCGATAATTATTGACTTTTTATAAAATTAAACATTTTTACAAACATCTAATTTCTAATGTTTCATATGCAGATTAAATTGGTCTTAAGGAAACTTTTGGCTTGTTTCCCGAGGCCACAGGAGGGCGCAATGAGCAAAATAAAAGCGCATTTAAATTGTCAACGCAAGGAAGTAACTCTATAAAAAACGTGCATTACGTCTAAATTAACTCATAAAAATCAAATATAATTTCGTAAATTGCATAAACAATTATGAACAAAACAGCATCATGTACTTATGCATTGCTTAATCCAAAGAGCCGAAGCACCATTCACAGATTGCATTTAAAAACATATGAGACGCAGTGAAAAGGAATAAACCTAACCTCCACAAATTCGTGACGTGTTTTCTAAAAGTTTAAACTGTTTTAACTTTGCATGGCTTTCTATACATCTCTTGTGTGAGACGCGAGTGCAGCCGTCATATTTGTACACGTGCCTATATCGTGCGCTATATCGAAAACATGTTCTATCGTCAGTCTTTGTTTTGATACACTATTATGTTGAAGGCCTACAGAGAAAATATTGTTGTGTCTTTAAGCAGTTGCACTTGTTCTGAATGCACTTTCTTGTAGTTTGTACCGTCGATAAATATCGATATCGTTTTATCGCCCAGGCCTACTCTGAAACATTGGAATAATGACCTAAAAACACCATCACCAATTATGCACAAATACTGCACAGAATGAATGAAAGCTGAAAACTTAATTTAACCATGTAAAAACCCTTGTAATTTCTCAGAGTCTGAGGGAAAGACATGGTGAACCACTTCACATACACACTGCTGTATTCTGTCTCCTGTACTGACGCAGTTTGATGATGGAAAACCCCTAAAAATCATGCAAGTTACAAACACAGAAATGTCACAGTTCTGCATTCTTCAGCAATGAACAATGAAATGAGGTGAAGAGAGAGCTCAGTGTTTGCTTTGCTCAAAAAACCCACATGAGGAGCATGAATTCACTGTAATGCCACAGGAGGAAGGGTTTCCCACACAGGTTCTTTCCCTCCACTGCCTAAATCTTCTGGAGTTTTTTTTCCTTGGCACAACCACCTCTGACTTGCTCACTAGGGGCTGTAAGATGTAAATGCATGATTTCCTGTAAAGATGTCTATAAAAATTTAATTACTTGACATTAATTCAGACCGATGTAGCATAGCTACAAAACTGATAAACGAGGCAATCTCAAATTTTAGGGCTGCGGGATCAGATCAGGTCAGATCAGAATCACCCACACATGTTACAACAACCCACACACACAGCTAAAGTGTCAAGAGTCACAAACAAAACCAGACATTTCACTCTTTCTGTCCCTATCCATCTTATTTAGCAATCCAAACGTAAACCATTGTCTGTCAATGTGCAAGACATTCAACTGATTAGCCACTATAGGTAAATAACAAGAAGAACAACTGCAGTAAATGGTAAAACTATTGGCGCTACAGCTAAAGGTGTTTATGATTATGGTAATTAATAAAATATAATATAAGCAATACCATTATGCAATATAAAGCAGCTAGCTAAAATTATTGTATATTAGAAACAAGTTACAAACAGCTGCTGTGTGTCTATATTGGTCAAATACCATTGACTAAGCATTTTCCTAAGTATTTTCTTGACTAAATCAGTAAGCCCCGTGAAGCTGTGGTTTACAGTGGGGCTATGGCAGTCTTTGTTTTGATACACTATTATGTTGAAGGCCTACAGAGAAAATATTGTTGTATCTTTAAGCAGTTGCACTTGTTCTGAATGCACTTTCTTGTAGTAGTCCTACAGAGAAAAATTTAAAATGTACTTGACCTAAATGCACTTTGTTTTTATGAGAGAACATTTAATTTTAAAACCTTTCTGCAGGCCAGTAGGCCTGTACATTATTATTTAATGTACACATGAGTGGGGTCAAGTTAAACATTTTAGTTTGAATTTTATTTTATACTGTGCATTGTTGCAATGTGCTAAATAAATATTTGCATAATTTGTAATTGATTTATTCTTTGAAACTTTAATATTAATTTATGCAATTGCAATGCCTTGATTTTAGTAAAGTTAGTACACAGTCATAGCCATAAATGCAATGGTACTAATAATTGGCATAATTTCTTTCGGTGTTTCGGTTTTCGGTTTTCGGCCTTGGTTTCCTCTTTTTCGGTTTTCGATTTCGGCCAAGAATTTTCATTTCGGTGCATCCCTAGTTTTTTCCAGGTGCTTTGGTTTCCCCCATAATCCAGAGACATTTTAACCCTGTGATGGACTGGCTGTAATCCAGGGTGTACAAGTGGTTTGGAAAACGAATGGATGGAATGCGGCTAATGTCTATTTACTTGCTGGCTAAGTGAAATACTGAAGTAATGGCTTATGGCTCACTCAGACAAAAAGGGCTCAACCTTCACCACCACACCTCAACTTGCTCCATTGTTGTTAAAAGGATAGTTCACCCAAAAAATTAAAATTCAGTCATTAATTACTCACCCTCATGTCGTTTCAAACCCGTAAGACCTTCGTTCATCTTTGTAACACAAATTAAGATATTTTTGATGAAATCCGAGAGCTCTCTGAACCTCCCATAGACAGCAACACAACTACCACGTTCAAGGCCCAGAAGGGTAGTAAGAACATCGTTAAAATAGTCCATGTGACATCAGTGGTTCAACCGTAATTTTATGAAGCTACAAAAGAATACTTTTTGTGCGCAAGTGCTCTGAATGTAATATGTAATGAATGAGCTGCAGAAATTGCATAATTTTATGAAGCTACAAAAGAATACTTTTTGTGCGCAAAAAAAAAACGACTTTAT
>NW_015546031.1:38552-52723 GCF_001515605.1 Sinocyclocheilus anshuiensis | reverse complement strand
AAAAAAAAAAACGACTTTATTGAAGACGTTTCAGTCTTCAATGCACATTCACGAGAGTACCACGACGCATGCATGTCATAAAGTTATTATTTTTGTTTTCTTTGCACACAAATGTGTTTTCGTAGCTTCATAAAATTAAGATTGAACAAATTATGTCACATGAACTATTTTAACGACGTCCTTACTTCCTTTCTGGGCCTTGAACATGGTAGTTGTGTTACTGTCTATGCAAGGTCAGAAAGCTCTCTGATTTAATCAAAAATATCTTAATTTGTGTTCCAAAGATGAACGAGGGTCTAACTGGTTTGGAACGACATGAGGGTGAGTAACTAATGACAGAATTTTGGGGTAAACTATCCCTTTAAAAAGACCTTTGCATTGTCTCTGCATTCATCCACCATTATATGTCCTTATTTCTCAAATACAGCTGATTCCCTGCATAGTGTCTTCAGTAGAACCTTACTTTATCTCTTTGGTTTTACTTCCAACACATAACACATAGAATGGCCCTTGCAAAGGTACTGACACAAACCTGACCTCTGGTAGCATGACCCTAAGAGACTGAAATACTGAGAAACACACTCACTGCATGTATAGGGTTATTGTTCAAGGCACTGGCCTCACTTTAATGGAGCGGGGACTGGTTCTGACCTGCTGAAAAATACAGAGTCCAGCATTTCCAAGGGCCGTGTGGGACTGCTTGGCACACGAACACAGAAGCAGTGGGCAGATCATTGATCACTGAACTCCATAAAGCCACCACTGCAACTATCCTCTGGATAAATGAGACGATACCTTTCTTCACAGCGCTCTTCTGCCTGAGTTTAGCTGCAACTGAGTATTGTTTCAGAAATCCTCTGAAAAACTTACCTGCAATTACAAACATGCCCATAGCAACTGAAATCAAATACAGCTTGACAGTTTATCACAGAAGCATCCTCGGCTCCAGCCGACCACATATTTTCTGTCCTTACATTCTTCATCTGAACATGAACAAGTATAATTAGTGCTCATACAACTCCTCACAGACATGCAATAACTCTTGTGGATGGATGAAATGAAGCTCACTTGGCTAGTGACTGCTAGACGCAGCAGTAATGGAACAGAAGAGAAGCCACGTGCCTCTAACCTCACATGCTCAATAGACACTAATAACCGTGTTTATTCAAGTCCACAAATGATCCTTCTGAATGCAATCAAAACACTCAATATGTAAGACAGACATATTACAGACACTCGCATTCATTCTACAGCAAAGAAAATGTAACATGTCATACTTGAAACATCACAAAGTCTCAACATTTCCAAAAACCCAGCCAAGTACAGCCATTTAAGTATTAAAGCAAACTGACCTGGTTCTGCAATTTTTAGTGAAATCAATCTGTCGTTCTGATATCCGTCCACTTCTGTTCGCTCATCAAAACTCTCTCTTCTTCTTCATTTTCCAAGTTAGCAGCACAACCACAGATAAACTCAACCCAGACTACATATCCAGGTAAGAATGTTTAGTGTTGAGTGTTTAGAATGGCAGAGAGAGCAAACCGAGGAACATGAAGACACATTTCACATACTGCTGAAGTCCATGTGTAGACGCTCCTCTCCATCCCACACTCTGTCGATCTCTCTCTCTCTCCTCCCTCCTCTCTCAGACATCATGCCATCACAAACAAGGAAGCCCCATCTAGTGGTCATTCTCAAGTCTTTCTTCCAGATGTTCACTCCTAATTTTTTCACCCCATTTTTTTCTAGATCAAGCAGATACACTGTCCACAGGAGGGATCCAGTTACTTGGCTCAAGTTATATCAATGCCAGCCAAAGGACAAAGAGAGCAATTAGTTTTTTCTAAAGTTTACTTTATAATTTAGTCTCATAGTGTCATTCTGGTCCACATTCCACATTAAACTCTCAGGACATACAATCTGACCAACCACAGTTTGCTTGATTTAGGTGTACCTCATGTACTTGCTAATAAAGTCTCTTGAATACTCATGAATATTTTGCAAAGCTGTATTACATTAGAGCCACATTACCTCAGTATGTGAAGGGCAAGCAGGGGAGGAAATGTCATTGGTCTCACTCAGGCCAATGAGTCACATTCACATCACTCACACAGACTATTTGCAGTGTAAATGTAACGCTGACGTAGTTCAAACAGAGCATGGCACTATCAATGTGAAGGTCATGTGTTTAATTTCTATGCAAGGTCCTACAAATGCATTTGGACACTAAAATCGATCATAATTTTAATGGTAAAAGACCATAACAATTCTACAGTAAAAACCTGTTAATTGGTTAATGGTAAGTTCCCTTACTCTATATACAGTGAAAAATTATAATATATCAAATGGAACATTCCATGTAATTTTACAGTAAAATTACTGGTAAATTTACAGTTTTTGTAAGCAAAGGTTTCTTATTAAGTGTCTAAGTTTCTTATTAGTTATGCACATTTTTTGTAACATCTTATGATGTTACATTAATGTTTATTGCATTTTTATTTTTTTTTATATTTGTGTATTTGACATAGAGCACCATCTAGGTAGGTGCCAATGCCAGTATATTGTAAAAGTAAAAACAGATTTTAGTAATTTGGTATATTAACAAATTAATCAGCATTAGTTTCCACATTTTTTACAGTAAAGTTCTGGTAACTACAGCTGCTGTGTTTTTTAGTGTATAACTTCAAATATATACAGAGTTCTGGCATGAAACTCTAGATGGCGCAGTCCGATAGGTCTAACTCAATCTGACCTAATGACATCATTATCACATGGCACAGCTGATTGGTTCTCTCCTGTATCGGTAGCCAATGAGCTCGCTGCTCAACATTCAAATATATGACTAGTGCTTGCCGTAGCAGTTGCAGCTTGCTTCAGAAACCCTCCACCTTCCCCAGCTCCACCTGTATAGATCTGCTACGAGGTGATTCATTTATGTTATATGGGGGTTATTTCATGTGTTATATTTGCAGCAGCAGTATTTCTTACATGCTCACAGCAGCATGTTGTGGATGTATTGGCAGTAGCAAGTCTCGGTACTTACTCTGCAGCAGCAGCTTAGCAGATCTATTCCGCCAAGACCAAATACATTAACATTGTCATGTACATTACCATGCCAATCCCTCCGAGAGTTGTCCTGACAGAAATATTTTTATAGTACAAATGTAAAATGTGCTCAAGTCAACATCATTCATTTCTTAAAGTTTTCTCTTTATATATTTACAATTGTGGGCCCACTGTATGCAGCTCATCTATGCTGATAAAATTAATAAGAGCGTGATTAATATGACAGCTCATCAAGACCTATGATCATCTTTAAATGTGTTTTCCTGGAATCCGTCAGCTTCAGTGTATCCTGAGAGGGTCTTAAATAAGTCAAGGGCAGAACTCCAGAGAGATGACACATTTCTGTGTCATACACACTCTTATTCAATATCACACGACTCACATGAGCAAGTGAAAGCCAGGGAATCAGTGCAGCAGACATAAGCCAAAAATAACACGAACAACAACAACAGACTGTTTCAAGCTGTGTATGAGGAATGCAGACTAACTTATTTTTATCATTAGCCTAGCTAAACAATCATGGGGCACCGGAGGGTTTTGCTGCAGATCTGATGTGCGATCTGTGAGGGGGAGCCCGGAGCAGACTGGCCGCTGTGCTGAGCAAACATCCTGAAGCTCTGCAGAGTAAACATCCTGCCGTTTATGTGAACAAATGAAAGCGTACAGGAGAAATCTGATGAGTAAACACCACATATGACTATAGACCCAGAATGAGACAGCGATCCTTTCGATCTGATAGTGCCAATTACCATGGGAAATGTTAGCAATTATTCACAAAATTTCTTAATATTACATTTTTTGCACATATTCTGCATGACCATATTTTACATCCCTAATCCTACCCAATACCTAAACTTAACAACTACCTAACTAACTATAAGCAGCAAATTAGCAGTTTATTGAGGCAAAAGTCATAGTTAATGGTTTGTCAATAGCGAGAACTGGACCTTAAAATAAAGTGTGACCATATTTTTTCATTCATGAAGAGGCATTGGCCTCTGGTTTTTAAACCATGTCTAAAGGGATAGTTCACCTATAAATTAAAATTATGTCAAACAGAATGTCCAAAATATCCACTTTGATTGCATTGAAGAAAAGCAGCATGAACATTCAGTGAAAGTGAACCAGTGGGTTTCAGGTCTGGGCTTTATGTAGGCCAGTTAAACTGGTAATGCAGCACCCGCACTACTTAACAAAACAGTTCAACCGTTGTCTGACATAAGCACAAATTGAATTCAGTAGCAAAAAACAAAAACCACCATCCAAAAGTTTTGGAGGGCTCCAGCGCCGCTATTACATGCATCATAATCACACACAATGGCAACTTAAATCTGAAACGCATAAAAGGTGATATTAAATAATATAAACAATAAACATTATTTCACATTTAAAAAATAGCATTACCTATTTAAACCACAGTTCGTGGGACAGGGGTAATGTGAGAATAGAAAAGCGTCATCCTCATACTGTTGACATTCTGAGTTCACAGTTAAGCTCTATGTAAAGCATGCTGTCAATGCTTTCAAGCTTCAGATTATAAAAACAAGCAAATATTGTGTAAAGGGTAAGGCATATACAATGAAAGTCTGGGGCAAAAACTCAAGAGGTTTTGAAAGTAGAAATGTGAAGCTTGAATTGTTTTAAAGCACGCTAGATAATAAAGTAATTGACTAGCCTACGTTTACATGTACCCTCATAATGCAATTATAATGAGTTTTGGGCAATATCATGATTAAACGTTACCTCGTGTAAACACAATAATCAAACTGATGCGATTAAGCTCAAAAGTGTAGTAACCATAATCATTATAACACATGTGACCTATGCTAATTTTAGCAATTTTAATTTTAATCACAATAAGCAGGCATGTAAACACTTTAAATGCATTACTATGTTATTCACACAATATCATGAATGAACTCTGTGACATTCCAAAATTTTCCATCCACTTGAACTTTGTCAACACAACTCACTGCCACCACTGTCTGCTCGTCACCCAGAAACGACACAAACAACACGAGAGCAGAGTAGGCAATAACATTTCAATGTCCATCCCAGTGCCTAATAACCATCCAATACATCCACAGATATGTGTTTTTGCATTTGACAGTCCATCATTGTGCTGTGCACTGGGGTATGTGAAGGCAGAAATGGCGGTAAAAATAACCACGCTTACCAAATTTAAAATTGCTTAAAAATTGCATGTTAAACGGGAGTGACGATGTTTGCTCATGTCATATAAACATCTTACTACAAAGTCTGATAAACACAGACTTCTACTGCTAAACTGCAAACGCAACTTTTACTTGATTTTATAAACTGAAGGATGAATGGATTCATTTATTTAAAGTGACAGTCAAAAGCATATCACAGATGCTTGCTGTCCATTAGGGCTGTCAAAAAAAATTTGAATTTCGAATATTCGTCGAATTTAAAATAAAAATCCACATTCGAATGCAAAGTTTTTCAAATTTAAAATTTTAGGTGTGCGCTATTGAGGCAGCCTTATCAGTGGCGCACGAAATGCGATGACAATGTAAATGTCATTGCATTTTAATGTTTTTAATGCAAGTTCAACTTTGAAAAAACATATCTCGAGACTTTATGGAGGGTTTTTTTCCCCATACAACTGCAACTCGTGTTTTTAAATGAAAAATGTACTCTGTGTGATTGGCTTTCGGCCCTTTGTATTAAACTATACATACATACATGATGCTGTTTTGTTTATAGTTGTTTAAGCAACTTAATTATAATTGGTTTATAAACATTATTTTAAACATTATGCACTTTTTTTCACGGATAGTCATGTTAGCTTATGCTTTGAATAAACGTGCATTAGTACTCTTTTTTTGCTCGATGCGCCCTCTTGTGGCCTCAGGAGAGAAGCCAAAAGCTTTTCTTCACCCTAACTGAAATTATGCATTTTAAATTCGAATATAATTCGAATTTTGATCATATTTAAGTGAAAAATTCGAATTTAGTTTTTCAGCCATTTTGACAGCCCTACTGTCCATGTAGCCTAAATGTACCACTATAAATAAACATCTATGTCCTGTATATCTATTGATGATAAAAACACCGAAACACAGTCAACATCCCAATTGCCCTTTACTTGCTTAACACAGCGCCTAACGCACACATGACAGGAAGTCACGTGACCACAGCGGTCACACAGATAATCAACAGCGCACAGACAGGAAACTGAGCAGAGCTGAGCTGAGAAAATAAAAATCAATACCACCCCATTTTACACTGCAGCTTAACTAACTCAAGTCAAATGCTAATAATATTAATCAGCACTGCATTTCCCATGATCCTTAGCTGCACTAAGTTTTAAAGGGCAATGAGATGAAGGCTTCTTCCTGCCAGGGTTCAGTTTAAGGTGACATTTCCTGTCAAGTCTCTTTCTCAAGCGGCGCTTTAGACAGCCCACACCCTTACTATGGGAAAGAGCTCTAACCACACGTACTTTTCAACACCAGCCATGTTGCAATATGTAATTACAAGTATTCAAGTATAAAAAATGATGTAAATATGTTGTTCAAACTTCGGAATCTGAAAAACCTGGATATACAATAACCGATTATCTGTTAACCAATATATTTCAAACAGACAAATATCAACACCAATCAATATTTCATGTATATTTATTTAAATTAAAAAGTATAAATAGGTGGGAAAAAGTACAGTCACTCTTGCCGTTAAGTGGAGTTACATTTACATTTATTCATTTAGCAGTATTATATATTAGTAATAACATATAATAATTATAATTATATATTAGTAATGCTTTGGGATCAAACATAAATTTATGAAAGCTTAAGAAACTGAACACATCCATGTTTACAGGTTTATACAAATATGAATGCTTCTGAAGAAGTTCTTGCAAATGGATATGATAAAGGCTCAGTCTTGATATTTTTTAAAAATATATCCAGTATATAATTTTTTTTTTTTTTTTTTTACAGTTTTGTATGAGATTCTTTGTAGCATGCAAATGCAAAGTAAAATTGCATGTTGTGCTTTGTGCTTGGGCCAAAATGTATTCTGTTGAAATTCTTTCTTTGTGGATGGTTCTTGGAACACTTGCAAAGAGAAGAATATTTGTACGTTGATATTCGATAGTCAAAAGTCTGGCTATGCGAGATTGAGATATCAGCATTCAGCATTCTCCTAGAAAACATCCCAACCCCCTTCACCGAACCCAGACAGCTGAGCCACATTCCTCACAAACACACACGACTACAGCATGTTACAATATACTGTTAAACGTCCAGGAAACATGCTGCTTAAAAAGCAGGGAATTCAAAGAGAAATGCTGCTCATGTATTCAGTGGTATGCTGGATATTGCCTCAGACTTCAGGAGTCTGGACACGTTGCAGCCTGTCTGAGTCACACTAGGAAGACAGACAAATTAAAAATTACAGGTACATATGCAGAAAATATAGAAGAGTCAGAATTAGTAGAAGTGAGGACATAGTTGTCAAAAAAGGTTTAACACCCATGCAAAAACAAACTTTCTACAGCAATAAAGCACAAGTAACAGAAAGCATATCTGCTGAGGCATTTGCACATAGCCTACACTCTTAAAAATAAAGGTGCTTCACGATGCCATAGAAGAACCTTTTTGTCCAAATGGTTCCATAAAGAACCTTTAACATCTGAAGAACCTTTCTGTTTCACAAAAGGTTCTTTGTGGTGAAAGAAGGTTCTTCAGATTATAAAAAGGTAAGAAAGAGATGGTTCTTTAAAGAACCTTTGACTGGATGGCTCTCTGTGGAACCAAAAATGGTTCTTCTATGGCATCGCTTGAAGAACCTTTTGAAGCACCTTTATTTTTAAGAGTGTATTTTTAAATAAGGATCACGATGGAACAACAAAACACATTCATTACTCGTCAAAACCAGTGAGGCCTTTCGTTCACGATGAATAATTCACAACATAACTTCATACTCAACTAAGAAAAGATGATGGACAGTTCACATGTGAGGAGTATTGTTGTCTATAACAACCCTGAGCCACAGTATGACAGCATTACACTCATTCTGCGTAATAGCCTTCAAATCGTTTTGACTCTCAAAGTACGTTTTTGGTGTTTAGTTATGAGCACTAAAGTTAAATGTGTGTGTTTGACATATTTTGTCAAACTTTGTCAGAACATGGCGCTTGAGAACCATGAAATAAGACCAGCATATTTACTTATTTATTTAAAGCTAGTTTGTTCCCAACTAAATCCAAATAAAAATATTGTGGACATAACACGTTTTATAGAAAAAAAATGTAAAATATGTAAATATCATATTCTAAAGGAGTTAAAGCGCTGCAATAGTGAATCAAATGTCAACTTATTTTAATTTATCTCTTAGAAGTCACACTTGACACCTGTTTTAATGCAGAATAAGTTCGGCAAAAGTAACAGCTGACGATCGTCAGTCACTCACCGACACCGTCCTCGGATTTCAGCACCATCGCGCTCTCTGAGTCTGTAGTCACTTGATACCGTAAATAAATCAACAGAAAGTTACAAATATCTCGCTTTACAACTACAACTCAACTTTACCGTCAACTTTCGAGAACAGAATCGGGTGTTTTACATAATAGTCGAGAGCGGAAGGATTGCGGTCGAGGAAGGGTGTTCATCCGTGAACAGGGGAGTGTCTTTAACCGTAACCGGCCAATCCCGAGCGCGTACCGAGACCGAGAGGACAAGCGAGTGAGTCTCCCCCGCTTCCGACACGGGCCGTGTCTCAAATCCCGGCTCGATCACTCACTCACTACTGTTGTGTGGCTATAATAAAACGCGTGAACAGGGACAGATTTGGTTAGATTACCAATAAACGCTCAAATGCGAGCATGAATGCATCTGAAATTAAGCTTGTATTTGTAAATATGACAAATTAGTAGTAATTTTGAAACAATTAAATAAACAAGCTAACATAGCTTGAGAAAATTCCTCCACCTTTCCTCCACAGCCTGTGGAACTTCCAAGAGGGCAGCAAGAGAACTTAAATTAATTCAAACAAATTAAGTTATATAATCTCATAATTAAAATGTTAGATCACAAACTGACCTCGTGTTCCTTATGATAGGCTATACAGTTAGCATGCACATTTAACAGATGAGTTTAGGCTCTGACAACTTTTTGTCAAATCATAAATGTCTGATAATTTTTTTAACTCCTATAATTTCTACTAAATCTCTCATGTGGCTTATTAAAATCAGCAGTCTATACAGAACATAAACAAAATGCCTCTGTGGGTTTATTAACAAGTGGCGGATGTTAATAGGCAACGCCTTTACTCTGATCACTTTTAAATGGATAAAAGTGTTTTACAGCTATTTTTGTTTTTGTTATGGTTATTATCACCAGTGTTGGGGAAAGTTACTTTTAAAAGTAATGCATTACAATATTGCGTTACTCCATAAAAAAGTAACTAATTACGTCATTTAGTTACTTTTTATCGAAAGTAATGCATTACGTTACTTTTGCGTTACTTTTGAAATCTGGACAAGGCTTGCTTTTTTTTTTTTTTTTTTATAAAAAAGTTCTATTTTTGGCAAATATAAAAGACTTTTCACACCAAAAGTGAAATGAATAAGCCTCAGGCTGAAGGGAAAGTACATTTACATCCGTACAGTAGAATGCAGAAGAAGACATTTCAAAACACTTCAGCAATAAAAATAAAAGGCGTCATATTCTGAGTTGCATTATTTTTATTCATTTTGAGGAATACTGAATTTTTTTTTTGTGTGTCAGTGAGATGAATTAATGCATATTCATATTTATTTTAGAATTACAGTGACATCTGATTTCTCTAAACATGGGGACAGGAGAGCTGTCAATCAATAAATTGGAATAAAAAAAGTAACTTGTGTTACTTATCTGAAAAAGTAACTCAGATATTCTCTTGTAAATTAAAAAGTAATGCGTTACTTTACTAGTTACTTGAAAAAAGTAATCTGATTACGTAACTCGCGTTACTTGTAATGCGTTACCCCCAACACTGATTATCACTATGTCAATCATCACATTTCGGGAGGGACTCCTGTATTAGCAAACCCAAAACAATAATTTAGGAGATTCGCTCCTGATTGTCACTGCCAAAACTTTGCAGTGTGCACTGTATATGGCTATTGACAGCCATTTATGTGCGTCACACCAAAAGCAGTCCTCATACATTGCTCATGACAGACTAAATTACACTCATGTCTGATTCTGACGTACGTAACTAACAAGTTCTTACTTCAATAAGCACAAAAATACTTCAATATGTAGTTTCAATACAAAAATATGTTCAAATCGAGAGCTTGCCCTAAAATGCTGTCTAAGTAGGCAGCTTGCAAGGGTTTGAGACAAAGCCACAGTATTGAGTTTCGCCTCCACACCCTGTGCTGCTGTGAGGAGTGTGTGTAGGTGGGGGCAGGGAGAGTGAATGACGAACGCAGACAGAGAACGGCCCTGAACATGTGTTTGTGTGTGTGTGTGTGGGTGTGTGTGTGTGTGTGTGGTCCTGAGCCGAGGGCAACATAAGACAGATAACACCTGATCAGCTATTAAAACAAGTGTACAAGGTACACTGTGCAGAATGGTCCCTTTTTATAACTGTTTTATAGGTGTACTTGTATGTAGCGCAATACTTGCATATGGCCACACAATTGCACATTTCTACCAATAAGCTGAATTAAACAAAGGTCAAATTAATTTGATTCATCGTTCTAATAAAAGAAGGGTGTGCACAACAAAACTAGAATTGGTACAGTGAAAACGGTTTCTTTAATTATGTAAGATTTAAGTCACAAAACACTTGATGTTCTGGAGAAACACACCACACGTGTTGGAACTGGAAACATGTGATATTTTTTCTTGTTTATTGTAATATAGTTTCATACTTCTAGCCATTGTGATGAGTACATAGATTAGTGTACTAAATAGTCAAGTTGCCACGGCCCATTTGAGATCAAATCTAACGTCTTTGTAGACAGACACTCATGCATGTTGAGGTGAGAGGAGTATTATTTTTCACAATAAATAAAGATGTAACGATGTTGAAGGGCAGCTCTTTAGCCTAAGTGCTTTCAGGAACACAAACTGAGAAAAAAAAAAACATTTAAAGGAAGAGGAAAAGCCTGGGTTTTAGTGAGTACTCACCTGTAAAAAAAGAAGTACTCTTTAGCGTGAGTACTTATTATGGAAGTAATATACTTTAAAAGAATATACTCAAGCGAAAAATGAATGTTAATTGCAATTAAATTAAAATATATTATAGTTTACTTTTATGTTAAATGCAATTAATTGAACTTAAGAGTGCTTATTTTGACCCTCTTTAGTAGGACTTTCATTTATTTAATGCTAAGTATACTACAAATACATTTACATATTTGTTTACTTAAAGGGTTAGTTCACCCAAAAATGAAAATTAGCCCATAAATCACTCACCCTCAAGTCATCCTAGGTGTATATGACTTTCTTCTTTCAGACGAATCCAGTCGGAGTTATATTAAAAATTGTCTTTGATCTTTCAAGCTGTTTAATGCCACTCAGTGGGTGTTGCATGCATCAGTCCAAAAGAAGTTAAATAAAATGTGCCCATCCATAAAAAAAAAAAAAGTGTCTCACACGGCTCCGGGGGTTTAATTTTGTACGTAATGCACTTTAACTGTGCAAAAGTGCTAAAGTAGTGCAACTGAAGATATACTGAAGTATATTCGATTGTGCTAAAGTGGAGCTATTGGAAGTATACTTCAGGTACACTTTAAATATCATTTTTCACGAGACTCACCGGCGCATGCGCAACGCTGACCTCATACGTCATCCGCCCGGAACTGCTTCAGTGTACAGCAGTGAGCGCAAGCTAGATTAAAGTGATTATTACGTTTTGAATATAGATATTTTTCTTACAAAAACGCATCGATTCACTACAGGAGGCCACTGCGATTGTACATTTAGTATATACTAAACTGGTAGACTTAAAGTGGGCTAAATTGGAACAACTAATTTTGTACGTAATGCACTTTAACTGTGCAAAAGTGCTAAAGTAGTGCAACTGAAGATATACTGAAGTATATTCGATTGTGCTAAAGTGGAGCTATTGGAAGTATACTTCAGGTACACTTTAAATATCATGCATTTAAAGACCGATATTATTCTTCAACGATCATACAATCCTTGTCAATAGTGACATTAAAACACATTTTAGACTTAATATTAAGAAATGTGCATTGTGCACAAGTAGTACTCCAAATAAAGTTTAATTACAGTTT
The DNA here is from genome assembly GCF_001515605.1 of Sinocyclocheilus anshuiensis. Classification (NCBI taxonomy): domain Eukaryota; kingdom Metazoa; phylum Chordata; class Actinopteri; order Cypriniformes; family Cyprinidae; genus Sinocyclocheilus; species Sinocyclocheilus anshuiensis. Next base: position 40,395 of record NW_015546031.1, on the reverse strand, counting down.
TTATATCAGTAAGTCTCAAGCGATTTGTCAGTATGTTAAAATAAATGTATTTCAAATATATTACTTTTTTACTAAGGTTAAGAACGTCTTTATATGTACTTTCTTTTGTTGTCACTGAAAAATGCTAAAACTCTTGAATGTACTAATAAGCATTTATGGCAAACTAATATGTACTTTAATGTCATTTCTATGGAAACTTGTATTTCATGTAATTCCACATTTTTAATGAAGTTGCAATTTAGCACATTTCAAATATATTACATTTAAATGTAATATAAAATAACATTGCAGTTAAATTATAATCAAGTATTTTACATGTGCTTCAGGATGTTAGTCAACACATCAAAACAAGTGTACTTTTTCAAATCGCATCAAAAGATTATGAAAATATAATTATTTAAATGCAGACTGATATAATTATTTAAAATTAAATTAAACTGTACTTTAAAGTACAGTACAAGTGCACATTTGATACAATCAAGCACACTTCTTTTTCACAATGGCTAGAGAGTCTAGTTTTCTAGCATTCCTGTCTAGTTTAACAAACATCACGGCTGTGTCCCAGTCTAACAATGTGTCCTCTGTCCAGCAGTGCTGTACTGCATATAAAGAATGTCTTCTGAGTGCGTCAACTGACCTACATACGTCAATTATACAAGACAATAAATCCTTTTTTTCAGATGTCAGGTCAGTTTTACAATAAGCGAGCCTTCAGACTATTATGGAATAAAGAATTATGCAGTCCATTCAACATACAAATTAGATGTCTAGATGTGTGGGCTGGAAATCTAATTTATGTAAATATATTATGTAAAAGTCAAATTGACATATGATTTGTTGGTTTCCATGCCTACATTTATTGTGCAAAATGCATGTGCTGTAAATACCAGTTTCTGCATAAAATTCCAGATTATACATGGTCCGAAGAAAATGGGAAAATGGAACCATCTGTAAGATGCTCAAAGTGAATATTGCATATACATAACTCTTAGCTAAGTCTAGTACACCTCTCCTCAATAAGCCACATGATCATGAGTTATGAGTCAAGTTCATTCTTAGGTTAAAGGTGTGTGCAAATACCAGCAAACTATTTTATAAAACAAAACAGGTCTGTATGTTCTGAAATCGGCAGGATTCCTCTACTCGACCAAATGCGTGCTCTCAAACTGCTTTGTAAATGTGATTGTTGGCCTGTTATCATAGCAGCACAAACATAGCTATTTGTGGAATGTTGTTTTTCCTTGTATTGTTTCTCAAGGCAGTGTCGGGAATGCTGTAATGTGGCTGTGGGAACGAGGGCCAGCTAGGTTGCGAACGTTCTCACACAGATCGAATCCAGCATCTACCTACTGCATGAGCCAGCAATCAGACAACCATTAGAAAGCACACAGATAAACAGGCCCTACTACCATACAGCTGACGGTAGCCATTTACTTACTAATTTTTTTTTTACATACTATGGAAGTCAGTGGCTCCCGTCAACAACATTCTTCAAAATATCTTTTTTGTGCTCTTATCTTGAACAAAAAAACTTCCATATTAAAAAAGTTAATATTTTCAATTGTCAATTTTGATTTCATGTTGACAAGGACAAACGCTTCAGTGAATCCCATTTGACATTAAAGCTTGCAAAGACACTATGATCACAGGCCAAAATTTGCTTTGAAGAGAGATGCACTGAGTGACCGCTGCTGGCTCTTACTGAAGACTTACAGCATAGCACGTAATATCAGATCCAGCCTCAAAGAAGCTTTCAGGGGGCGTTTGCCATGAAACAACAGAAACAGAGAATGAAACACAGGCATTGCAAGTACCTTTTTGTTTGGGGGGGGGGGGCTTTTTT
>NW_015546031.1:32941-38158 GCF_001515605.1 Sinocyclocheilus anshuiensis | reverse complement strand
GAAGTTCCTGTTTTTTTGGGGGGGGGGGGACTATCATTTATGCCATATTTCATTAGCATACAGTGAATTTCATAACTCATATTCGATGCTGATAGGAAATCAATTGGAATTGCGGTTATTTTGTGGCCATAAGAGCCTCAGTAATCCACTAAGTCCTGGATTTGGCTCTCCAAGCTGGTTCCTCTCAGTTTCTGACCTTGCTAGAGAGATTAAAGCAGTGGGCATTTCCTGGCAAAGGCCCCACAGCAGGAAGCCACAGTGTCCCATGCACTTTAGGACATAGACCCCACACACATATTACATGTCTACTCTCAGAAAAGTTTCCTCCGTTTCTGACCTGATAAGACAAGGTTTGATTCTATTTTTTAATTGTTGGCCTTTATACACATGCAGGTGGATGTTCCAGTATCTAGTGGAAAACCTTCCCAGAAGAGATTGCTTCTGTTATACAGCAGCGGCAACTGCTTTTTCTCCTCATGCCACTGAAATTAAATGTTCATCAAGACACAAGAGTTCAGGCTCTGATGGTAATTGATGATGATGGGGTCTGGCTCACTGTTCCAGTTCATCCCAAAGGTGTTCAGTGGGGCAGACGGCCAACATGGCACATCTTCAAGCACTGTTTATCACTGGACTCTAAAGGGACCAGGCTCACTAGAAGAGTGCATATTTATCATACACGTGGGAAAAGGAAGTGAGTTAATGTGCACTTGTAGTGTACTTCAACATTTTCAAGTATATTGTAAAAAGCAAATACAATGAAAAATATATTAAATATATACAGCAATTATGGGGCCAAGCACAACAGAGGCAAAATAAGGAGCTAAGCATGGCATGGATCATTAGACCAGCTGCAACAATGAGTGGTTAAAGACATCTTTAGGTTATTATTGGGTTATCAAACCTGGCTGAAAAAATCACAAATACAATCACAAGTAATACAATTTAATTGCTTATCACTTTTGACCAATAGGTGGTCAACTGTTAACAAATTATTACGGTGAGGTTACAGCCTCAGAATCAGCTTGGGATCATGTCAACAATTTCATTGATGTGTTATTTGAGAACAGTTAGATCTATCCGAAAGCTTTTGGTAACTTTTTTGTCAGCATGGTCTGATGATCTGAGCCAGTTTTGGTGAAAATCAGACAAGTTTGACTGAATATGGCATAACTGGTATTGATGTTCTCAGAATGATCCAAGGAATATGTATATATATATATATATATATATATCAAGACCAGAAAAAAACATTTCTTAATACATTCTGAACAGAAAGCGGCGCTGTTCCGTTGTTTAGGATTTGAACAAGCCATTCAGAAGTTATTAGCAAAAATATATTTTTTTCTTATCTCCTGAGCAGTAGGTGGCGCAGTGCCAAAACACCGCATGTAGTCTCAGGTGATGCTTATGATGACATGTACCAAGTTTGGTCAGAATACGTGGAAGCATTGTGGAGATTTCATCTCACGTCCATTTTGGCGTGCTCTTTTTCGAAATGGTTTGCAAGTTATTCGAGAACAGCTGGATCTATCAAAAAGGCTTTTAATCACTTTTTTGCCAGCATGGTCTGAGGCCAATTTTGGTAAAAATCAGATAAACTGTCTAGGATGATTTTGAAAAAAAAAAGGTTTTTAAAATAATTCAAAATTGACAAAAACCTTGACCTGTAGAAATTTAAGTTTTGGTGTGCATTTGCCTCAGCATGAGGCAAGGAATAAGAGCAAAAAAAAAATAATTAACTAACTTATGGTTCAAAAGTTATTAGCATAAACATAAGTGCAACTTTGAGTTGTTGGTGGTGCTAGAGGGTTTAAGTTAGAGACAACAAATTTGCTGTGGTTAATGTTGAGACTGTCCTCTATCTGTGTGCCAAATTTCACAACTTTCCCACAAGTGGTTCTATGGGCTGCCATAGACTGAAGAGCGGAAGAAGAAGAAGAAGAAGAAGTGGAAGAAGAAAAAGAAGAAAAAGAAGAAGTGGAAGAAGAATAAGAAGTGGAAGAGGAAGAAGAAGCTGATGATGATGATAAAATGGATACAAGAGGTGCCTGCCGTGCTCAGCCCCTAATGAAATTGAAAGCCACTTAAGTGTACTTATAGATAGTGTACTTAGATGTTTATTAGACTTTGTACACTTAAGCACACTTCTAGTGCATCTTGTAATAATGTCAAAAATAACAGTTTTACTTCAAAATACATTTTAAATCACTTTTAATATTCTTTTGTCATGTTTTTAAGAAGTGTTGACTAATATACTAAATCACACTAAAGTTAATATATTTATAATTACAACTTCATTATGTGTAATATTTAAATACACAACATAGAAATTACATAAAACTGTTTTAGTTAAATCCTACTTAAGTGGTTAAAAACACTCATTAAATATAGTTTCATATTAGTTTAATATTGCATTTAATATCATATATTTTCATATATTAATAGATAACAAGCAATCGTGTTTTTGAAAACATTAGATTTAGTTTGCACTTAAGTATGTTTATTTAAAGTATATTATATTTATATATTAAGTCTCTTTTTAAAAGTGTACTAAATTGTACTTCTTTTTTCACAAGGTTATGTATATTTATCTGATTTTTACAAAATTTGTAGCACACATTTATTCTCTCTCCCAGACTCAGTCTCTCATATGTTAAGTGGTGATACTCATCTCTAGTGAGCACAGTGTGACAAAATCTAAAGCAGCTATGACAAATACAACAATAAGTATTGAATCATGCATCTTAAATCTAGAATGTCCAACTCTTCCACAACCCTCTGTGTTTTTCCAGCAGTCAGAGTAATGAGCCCTTGTCTTCATGTGTTCCCAGCGTTCAGAGCCGCCTCCAACCAAAAATCAAAACGTAAGGAACAATTTCCATGTCACACAGTGGACGGCAGCTATAATTTCAAAGCACCTGCTCTGAACTGAAATACACAGGGATTTAATTAGAGTGATATCAATCTCCTTATTATCATCAGAAGCAATTAAAGCAACATGATCATGGGATTCATTTCACATTTTGATCACACTCACTTTGCCAGTTAGCTGGAGGTTGTCATGTTTTTGGAGGAAACATTCACAGAATACCATTGGACTGGATGAGAGGCAAAAATTAAGGCCTTGTCAATTGTCTACTTTTAAATGGACTAGTATATTCAGTTTAGCCATGATAAGGAGGGAACACTTTATTTTAAGCAGTTACATCGATAATTCAGCTATGACTAGGTGTATGAAATTGTGATCCAGCCATTAGATGAGTCATGCAAGGCTTTCCGACAGCATTCACACATTAGTTCAAACTCACTGCCGTCATTTGTTTAAGTTGGGAGGGTGATGAAGCTAATGGAGTCGCAGAGTTTAGCAACATGAACTCACACGAACTGTAACACCACCAGATGACGACATTTACGAACAAAGCTCCATTTCCCAACACGACAGGAACAAATCCCCTGTGGTCCTCTGTACATTTACATCACACCAGCTCAAACTACAAACCGGAGTATTCAAGTTCAGAAATTCCTGTCCCATCACCACCCTCTTCCTGGACACATTCTTTCTTCTGACTCAACATGTTGACAAAATCCTAGAATCTCTTCTTTAATCTGGCAGCCTAGAGAACATGCTAACTGGAAATAACCCTGGGCCAATGTCAGCCCACTAAATACCTATTGCACGCAATAAATTTGCACCTTTTGAAGAACGCTGTTTTTCTTTACCGCTGTGAGTCCCTGTGTAATTAATTTCCACATTATTGGTGAGGTACTACAACAAAACCCACAATCCTGAAGCTGAGTTCCACATGAACTAATTTGAGACATAGAAAAGGGAACCGCAAGGCTAACATTACCAGGTAACATTACTAATGTTACAGAAAAGTGGAAGAGCCAGTGTTGGTATTTGCTGATAAGCAAATACATTAAAGAGACATACAAATCCAGTCAGATTTGTTTATATCATTACAGTGGACTGAGTAGTTCAAGTCTTTATAAGTACACACTTGCATTTTCATCATCATGATGCACTTTTAAAATGTTTAATGTTTTGAATCATCTTGGAGCTTGTTGGTTTGGTTAATGGCTTAGAACGTGTTTTTTTTTTCTTCTGAAATGCCTAACATAGAAATGGAAAATGCGTTCAGAATCAAGGCCACTTACAGTATGAAGTGGGCTGTCTATAGCAATAAAAAATATATCTAAAAATCACACTGACTTGTGGCTTCGGCAGGAGAGTAAAGTATTGCTTATCAGTTTTGAAGCTTGTCATGAGTTTATCTTGTTGACTAACAGCAGCCTAGATTTAAACTGCTGGTTTTGTCTGGCCAGAGGAGAAAGACACACTATTTCGACATACTATTTCCCCGTTTAATACTGTAAAGCTGCTTTGACACAATTTGCATTGTAAAAGCGCTATATAAATAATGGTGACTTGACTTGACTTAAGAAGTAAAGACCATCTCTTAAGACTTAGACCAATAAAAGACTCAAGACCTATGGTGTGTTTGTAATGTGGTGTTTTGGGTTGTGTTTCTTGTTCATGTTTTCACGTCTTTTATTTTGTAGTTTAGTCATGCTCCCTGTTTGTGTCATGCTTCCCTTGCCCTCATGTATTCATGCCATTGGTTCTCTTGTTCATTGTGTCATGTTCTGATTGGTTGTCTTAGTCATGTGTCTTGTTTCCCATTGGTTTGTTCATGTCATATGACCCTCCTTGTCTGTTATAAGTAGCCATCATGTTCCCATTGTGCCTCGTCGTGTATTAGTCAAGTCTCGGATTATTGTTTGGATGTTTGGATCACCTGTAAATAAACTGCACTTAGGTTCTTCACTACGCTTGCCTTCAGTGGACTGATTCGTTATAGAATACACGACCTCTAAAATGAACCCAGCAGTTGTTCATCTCCTCCTCCTTCGTCAAGGTGATCAGGCTATTGAGGACTGTGTTATTGAGTTTCTTGAACTTTCTAACCATGTGGATTTTAATGACGTGGCACTCAAAGACATTTTCCGTCATGGATTAAACGAGCCCATTTGCTCCCAGCTTCCTGGGGGAAAGGTTCACTGGTCCCTTGCCGAGTATATAGACTTTGCTCTGCGGTTGAGTGGATCTGCTTTCACTGTGGGTGTCGTGGAGAAGGAACACGGCACTAAACCAGAGCCAGAGTCTGCTCACGTCACGTCTGTCAAGCCAGAGTCTGTTCACGTCACGTCTGC
>NW_015546031.1:25912-32416 GCF_001515605.1 Sinocyclocheilus anshuiensis | reverse complement strand
CTCTGCCTGCACCGCCATGGCTGCCCGATCTGCCTGCTCCGCCATGGCTGCTCGATCTGCCTGCTCCGCCATGGCTCCCTGCTCTGCCTGTTCCTCTTCACGGGCCTGGCCCTCCGTCCCTCCCCCAGTTCCGCCTCCACTCCACCACCCTCCTGGACTTGTTGTGTTTTGTTTGTGTTTGTTTGGGCATCTGGAGACACCCTTAGAGGGAGGGATATGTAATGTGGTGTTTTGGGTTGTGTTTCTTGTTCATGTTTTCATGTCTTTTATTTTGTAGTTTGATTTCTGCTGTTAGTGTCATGCTTCCCTTGCCTCATGTCTCTCTGCCTTGTGTATGTGTCATGCTCTCATTTGATTATTGTCTAGTCATGTGATTCCCTTGTCTGTGTCATGTTCTGATTGGTTGTTTTAGTCATGCGTCTTGTTTCCCATTGGTTTGTTCATGTCATGTGACCCTCCTTGTCTGTTATAAGTAGCCATCATGTTCCCATTGTGCCTCGACGTGTATTGATGTTGTAACCCGCTGTAGGTGAGTCTAGTCTGTTTATGCCTCGTCTAGTCTGTTTATGCCTCGTCAAGCCTGTTCATGTCAAGTCAAGTCTGTTCATGTCAAGTCCAGTCTGTTCATGTCTAGTCAAGTCTGTTCATGTCAAGTCTCCAAAGTCAATTATTGTTTGGATGTTTGGATCACCTGTAAATAAACTGCACTTAGGTTCTTCACTACGCTCGCCTTCAGTGGACTGATTCGTTACAGTGTTCAAGTTATGTCAGATAGATTGTATTTACGAGTTGAATGCACATTAATGCCACCACAAAGTCATTAATACGAGAGGGAAACTCGAAATTTTCTGAATTTGAAAATGTGAGAAAAAAGTGAGAAAACATGTCGGATGCAGCCAAAGACTATAGATACGCAGCATCTGTATTGATGGTAAATTTGTTGAAATGAATAAAATAATTTATTTTGTCATGTTCAATAAAACTATATAAATTGCATATACAAAATATTATATTATTGTACAATTACTAAAATGATTCAGTTTACATCACCTTCATAAATTGAATAAAAACAGAAAAAAGCAAAAACACAATGATGCACTTTATTCATCATTTTGTAGATGTAGAGTTTAAAAACTCGTAGAATTTTATGTAGAAAAGTTAAATCGCCATCTTGCTCCGACAAAAGTGACCTGATATCGTAATTACAACTTACTTGAATACACCACTACATTTATGACATTTTGAATTAAGTACTGGTTGTGGAAAAGAAGTATACTTTAACATATATTTAAAAGGAGTGTGTATTATGGAAATAATGCTCTTTAAAATAATATATGAAATGATATAATGACATTGTTTAAATTCATATTAAATGCAATTAGTTTAGTATTTTAGTCAACACATCATAATAAATGCACTGCAATGTTTTGTCTGTGTTCTTGGTTTTTAATTTATTCCCTGTGATTAGTCCCCACGTGATTTGTCTCCATAGTTATTGTGTTCACCTCTTTCAAGTTTCGTTTTCTATTTTGTCCTGTGAATTTCAACCCCTTGTTTAATTCTGTTATCATTAATGTTAAGCTGGTTGTACTTGCGGCTTTGCTACATTTAGATACTTGCCTCAAATTTATTCTTTACCTTCACCAATATCGGTCTTTAAATGCAAGGTATTTAAAGATTACCTGAAGTATACTTGCAATAGATCCACTTTAGCACAATCAAATATACTTCAGTATATCTTTAGTTGGACTTCAGCACTACTTCTACTACTACTTAAAGTGCATTAGTACAAAATTAGCTGTTCCAATTTAGCAGACTTAAAGTATACCAGTTTAGTATACACTAAAAGTACAATTGAAGGGTATTTTTTTATTAATTACATAAATATGTAAGTGTATTTGTAGTATACTTAGCATGAAATAAATGCATTTCAAATACATTTTAGAATATTTATTTTTTACTAGGGTGCTAATATATTCAATACAGTTAAGTACACTTTGAACAAATGGGGGGCAGGGTCTTTTGAGGTTTAAATAGGAAAGCAAAAGCACTATAGAATCAGCAAGGTATTATAACTGTATAGTCCACATGACTTCCAAGTCTTCTAAAGTCAGTCCGTAGCTTTGAGTGAGGAACAGACCAGTTATTCTTCAAAATATCTGCTTTTCTGTTCATTTTTGGGTGAACTATTACTGTAAATTGAAAGACAGAGACAAAGACACCAAGTAATAAGACACGTTTGTGATCTTGAGGCTTTTGGTGAAGACTCTTGAGCACTGGGTCTGAGGGATTACATCTGCCTATAGTCCTTAATGACATTAACTGATCTCTTCCCTCAGCTCCTGCCTGTGAGACTAAAGATCCTGTAAGCTGACCATAAAGATTAATTAGGCAGAAACAAACTCCAAACTCCTTCCGTCTGCTTTGACGTTGATTCAAATGCATAAAAATACTGTTGCACTCCACATTATGGCTTCTCAAAGTGATGTAAATTATGGGTGACTGAACAACCAATGCCTTAACAATGCTGCTTATTGGTTCAGATAAAAAGAGCCCACCTCCAAGTCTGTATGATATTCTGGTCTCATAAGTCCCTCCTTCTGTGCAAGACAGCTGGACTTTTTTCTCATTTTATCATTCACCAGTCAATTTTTTTTTTAATCTGGTTGCATAAAGTAATATCACAATGCTTTGCAGTAGTAATTATGAGAGTGATGGTTCTGTTACCCAGAGAATCAGTAGAAAACAAATTGGTTATGATTGCAATGCTCTAAAAGATTAGACAGCTCTTACCTGAAAGACTTCTTGGTAATGTTGGACACAAGAAAGCTTGAAAACTGGTCACACACAATTCGCTAACACTCCCCATGATCTCAGGACGAATGTTTTTCTGCTCTGTGTTTGCTGCTTTTTTCCCTTCCCCAATTTCAGCGTGCGGGTCAAGCTACACACACCCAAACCAGCCTGCCTGTCATGTCTCAGTGTCTCACAGTGTTTGCTCTGTAGTCCATGGGTCTCGTCCTCTTCCTCTTTAAATCGTCATATTTGTGTGTGCGTTTTTGCCTTGCTTGATAATCTCAACTTCTCGTTGACACTTTCAGTACTTCACAATACGATTTGCGTGTTTGTTTCCTCTTTTCTCAACTTGCCATAAGAACTGCAACGCTTCTGTTCCCCTCTCACTGCTAATAATGTCTCGCTCCACTTCTCTGCTCCTAATCTGCCTCTTTCTCTCACACACACTGACTCTTAGATCGTTTGAAGTCTGCACAAACAAACACATAAGAAAAAAAAAAAGCAAAAGGACAAACACCAAGGTAAAATTGTGTCTGGTTTTCTAAATCAAGATTTTTTTTTAATTAGAATTTATCACATGTACATTCTAGACATGTGCACGCCAGTCGTCCTATGAATAGTTAATTATTGAACAACTGATTAATGCACACTGAAATGACTTTTCCAGGTCATGTGGGCTACTGGATAATCATAACTAATAGAAAAATGGCCATTTACTTTAGCAAAATCCAAATTTCAGTCATGGATCTCTAGATGGCGCAGTCCGACAGGTCAAACTTAATTTGGCACAATGACATCATTATCACATGACGCAGCTGACTGGATCTTTCTGTATCAGCAGCCAATGAGCTCGCTGCTCAACATTCAAATACTTGTCTAGTGCTTGCCATAGGAGTTGCAGCGCACTTCAGAAACCCTCCTCCTTCCCCAGCTCCACCTGTATAGATCTGCTACAGGGTGATTTATGTATGTCATATATGGGGATTATATATATCTTATTTGTGCAGCAGCAATATTCCTTACATGCTCACAGCAGCATGTTGTAGATGTATTTGCAGTAGCAAGTCTCGGTACTTGCTCTGCCGCAGCAGCAGCAGCGTAGCAGATCTATTCTGCCGAGACCAAAGACATTATGTATATTACTACGCAAAACCCTCCAAGAGTTGTCATGACAGAACTTGCATTCAGGTCTGGCTCCAGTTTGATTGGCAATGCCTATTTTTGCCACCCAATCATTTCTCAATATAAAATTAAGTCCCGCCCGACATTTCTTCTTAATTTTAAATATCCTAGAAATACATCATATTATGAAAGCAAAATTATTAATTTTTTTTTTATTTTACATTATTTTTTAAATATGTATTTAATGTTTACTGTTGTAAGATATGTTGTACACATGTTCAGTTTCTTTCTGTTAAATGTATAACATTGTGTACATTTAGTTGTCTTTTACAACTATATTGTGTCTGAGGTTGACATTGTGATCTTATATTACGTGAACAAAACAACTCACTTACCCACAGCCCCAGTTTACTCCTCCAAAGACATTTGAACAACTTTATGTCTTGTTTAAACCTCTGAATACTATCAGCGATACTGTTGCTTGGCAACATGTGGCAGAAATACCGTGGTACTGGGTGGTAATCAGTAAGCTGCTGGTTTGTTGTTTTATCTATTATTTATAATCAGACACTTTTGAAAACACATATGGAAACAGCTATTGCACATTTGTCTGCCAGAACTATTTCCTCCCTTTCATTTTTTTTAAAGCAATACATGCACTGAAATGTGACGTGTAACAAATGGCTCACTGAAAGAGACACTGTTGTCCTTGAATGTCGATCTCTTCAATGACCAACTGTGCCTGTCATTAGCTGCGAATCCCCCCAGTGGTCACATTTCTAATACGTTAGCCTCAGCCAATAAGCTTTCAGCATTCCAACTGTCTGTCTGTCAGTCACAGTCAACAAGAGAGTGGAATCATGAGTACAGAGAGCATGAGAGAGACACTGGGGGACAAATGTCATGTGTGAGCTGCAAAGTCAGGGACTGAAAATGCTGCAGCTGCACGTCAAACACGTCACAGGACAGCACAGCCCTTTCTGTCAACTCAGCATCTCTCCTCACATCTGACTGTCACTTCCCTTTGAGCTGCCATTTATTCTGCGGCTCTGAAGACATGCAAACAATCAGGTAAAAGAACATTCACAAACGGCACTTTCTGAAAGTCTGAAGCAGCTCTGTAGAGGTCAAACAAAGTTCCCACATCTGATCAATGAACTCATGAATTTCCAGCATTTATTATTATTAATATTTTTATGTCACTATGACAATGGAATTTAGCTGCTTTTGTATGTATTTTAGTGACATGCAGTGTAGGCTATTTTGTCACTCTCCATCTCAAATGCCATTGTAAAGACGCATTGTTATTTTGTTTCTCCCATTTTGGAATATTCCACATGTGTGTGATTTCCATGCATTAAAGTCGATAGAATAAATGACAGAAGTTTTCTTTAACAGCCTGGTTGTCTGTGTTTTTATTTGAATCACTTGTGTCACTTACATGAGCAAAGGTCTGACTATCATTCTCACAATTCAACTAAATCTACACTGACTGAACTTCCCAGTAAAGTTACCAACCATAGTCAATTTTTACTTCTACTTGCAAAACCCTTTTACAATTCCAGCTCAGCATAACTAGACATAAGTAGGAATTACTGTAGGATTGTCCATGCTTTCCCATATTTTTTTTTTAGGATTTTATTTAGTTATGATTATAGCCAGGACAATTTGAAATCTTCTTTTATCTATATTCGTTTTCCATGAGCGTGAAGAATGAATCTGTACAATTTATGTGTGCATCTGTGCAAATATACTTCTTAAAGAAGGTACTACTTCTTGGACTAGAATATTATATGCAATATATTATTTGAGTATGCATAGAGTTAAAGATGGCAGAGCTCTGACTATCATTGATTCATTTATAATTCACATTGAAAAATACACACGCACCATGCACATTTAGATCCTATCCTGGGTCATTTCAAAGTCATGACATTAGTAATCATAACATTAATGTCTATGCAGTAATGCGTTTCCCCCATTCCTTTTAGTAATCTAAAATGCTGATGAACATCTCGGTTACTTGTGTAACCCTCGTTCCCTGAAGGAGGGAACGGAGACGTTACGTCAGTCGTGACTGACGAATTGGGATCTCGCCCGAGAGCCCAATCACCTTCGAGTGTTAACTAAACAAGCCAATGACAGTTGGCGTGCGTGTTTCACCACGCGCACCCCGCCCTGCAGTGCGGGTATAAAAGGAGAGCGCGTGCAAACGCACATCAGTTTTTCGCTGAGCAGCCGAGACTACGTCCACCTGATCCCTAAAAGGCGTGGTGGGAACTTTGGGCACATATCCAGGCCGGGGTCTCAGGACAACGTGAAAGTTACCCATTCCGAATTCTAGGCACGAATCGTCGACCGAAAATGCCTGCAGTTCCCCTACCCTTTTGACCGAGGCCAATGAGGTGAGGAGCGCTGTCTTCAACAACAGAAACTTAAGCTCTACTGACTGCAGAGGCTCGAAAGGCTCCTCCTTCAAGGCCGACAGGACCGAGGGGAGATCCCAAGAGGGTAACAGGTGAGGGCGTGGAGGATTTAACCTCCTTGCCCCTCTGAGAAACCTGATGACCAAGTCGTGTTTCCCCA
>NW_015546031.1:25517-25836 GCF_001515605.1 Sinocyclocheilus anshuiensis | reverse complement strand
TCCACAAGTCTGGACGCGGGTGCCAGAGGGTGCCCCCTCTCTGAGAAAGGAGATCCCTCCTCAGAGGAATTTGCCAAGGAGGGGCTGTCGCGAGGAGCATCAGTTCGGGGAACCAAGTCCGACTGGGCCAGTATGGCGCTACCAAGAGAACCTGCTCCTCGTCCTCCCTGACCTTGCACAGTGTCTGTGCGAGAAGGCTCACTGGGGGAAAGCGAACCAATCGGAAGGACGGACGCATTGAATGATGCGTTTCTGCGTCAACATCCTGAACGGGAGCTAGTGAAGGGCCAGGTTCAGTATGCGCAGGTCCAGGATCGGT
>NW_015546031.1:21605-25386 GCF_001515605.1 Sinocyclocheilus anshuiensis | reverse complement strand
AAAACCCTGACCTCATCTCGGCTGGAGGGACCGGCTGTATCGCGTCCTTCGCCAGCAGGACCGCGATCCCTGCACGCAAGACAGGAGCATCACTGTCCAGCACCGAGGTGAACCGAATGCCCCTGAACTTGGCGCCGGGCGAATTGAATCGCATAGCCGAGTCTGATAGTTCACATGAGCCAGCGAGACGGCCTGGGGAGTGCTAACCAGGCCCCCCGTGACCGAACAAGTGGGACTAGCGCGCACTGCCATCCTCGCCCTCTTGGAACCCGGAGAAAAAGGAAACTGCTCTTCTGCTGAGGTTTTGGGCACCACTGGCTGGGTAGCCAGTGGCGGACCAGAAAAAAACAGGAACAAAGGTTTCTCCACCCGGCCCTCCACCGGGGGAAGGAGTGGTGCGGTCACCACCTCCTGAAGAGCAGGATCCAAGAACCCCGGGTCGCCCGTCCCAGGGATGCCGCCCGCCCTGGCGCTTCACGGGCTTGGCAGGGGCGGAGGCGGGCTGCGCAGGAGGGCGCCCTCGGCGATGAGCAGACAGAGGGGCTGCAGCCGCCGGTGGGGTGGAGACAGCAGCCAACCGCCGGGGCAGGATGTGTCGAGATGCCTCCGTCTGCTTCTGTGCGGCGGAGAACTGTTGGGCAGAGCCCTCCACCGCTTCGCCGAATAGGCCGGCCTGGGAGATCGGGGAATCCAGGAAGCGATGCTTGTCGGGCTCCCTCACATCCGCCAAGGTCAGCCATAGGTGGCGCTCCTGGACCACCAGTGTGGACATCGTCTGACCCAGGGCCCGCGCTGCCGGGAAAGCATAGCGGTCAGCTCTGGATCTGACTCGGGCAACGCCACTCTTCCTGACAGAGGTAGCGCAGCCGAATCCTCATCTCCAGAGCCTAGCTCGCCCTCCGATGCAGCGATCGACATCCTGTCATCCGCCTGTGCTCCGCACAAGATGCTGGACCCCGCCCTGTCCGAGGATCCAGCACACTCGTGCGGGAACACCAGGTGGTGCGACATGCTAGAGGAATGAGAGGCCCACGGAGACGTACTCGACGGAGAAGCTCTCACCATGATCCTCAGGTCTCCCTGACCATGAAACGAAGTAGCCCTCCGAGAACCGGAGGAGCTAGAGCGGGGCATGGCAAGGGGGATACCCCCCCGTTTAATGAGGAGGTATCTAGACCGCAACATCGCGATGGTCATGTTCCCGCACTGAGAACATGACTCATCCATGAGCGCTGCTTCAGCGTGCTGTAAGCCCAGGCACGAGACACAGCGATCATGACCATCAGATGAAGCCAGGAAGCGACCACATCCAGAAACGCACGTGCGGGAAGCTATCTTTAAAAAGACGCCCGTCGCTCGTGGAGCTATTTTAGATATTTGCTCTTTTAGAAAAAAGGAAACACTCTTTTAGAGAGAGCGCTGAAGCGCCCAGGGGAGGTCGCGGCGAGACCGCAGAATGGCAGCTGCAGCACGCCGAAGATGAGCAGCACTGAATGGCAACCCCCGCTGACGCGCCGTAACACCAACGCTAGGCTGTTTCTTTGCAGACACTCGCGAAGATTCGTTCTAATTGAAGGCTCGGCTCCGAAGCGAAAAGCTGATGTGCGTTTGCACGCGCTCTCCTTTTATACCCGCATTGCGGGGCGGGGTGCGCGTGGCGAAACACGCACGCCAACTGTCATTGGCTTGTTTAGTTAACACTCGAAGGTGATTGGGCTCTCGGGCGAGATCCCAATTTGTCAGTCACGACTGACGTAACGTCGAACGTGACTGACTGAAAGGGAACTGCGAAACAGGATACTTAAATTATGCTACAATGTCGCCCCTCAAAGGCCATCAAGTGTAATAACATAAAAAATGTGCTGAGAATAATTAACTTGTAACTGATTTTTTTTTTTCTTCAAAAACATTTGTCCTTAGCTCAACTTCATGTTCAAGCCTCTTCTTAAAGATGCAAAGCTGATACAGCAGAACTATGATTTCAGTAACTTATTATTTAAATCAGGGGTCTTCAACCATGCTCCTGGAGACCAGTTTAGCTCATTAAGGTGCTTAAGATCACTAGAAAAAATTACAGCGAGTTGGAGCAGGTTGAAACTAAACTTTGCAGGACAGTGGATATCAGGAGCAGGACTAAAGACCCCTGAACCCCTATGCCCAATCCTTGAAATGATCCAAGCCTTTCATGAGATGAGCAGAGATAGGGTACAATGGGAATTAGATTACATTAGAATATTTTCAGGTCCCAAAGTATAATATAATTTAAAATAAAATAAAATAATAAACATTGTGTGAAAAGGATGTTTGTTTTGAGTTTTGTTTTGTTTAAAAATCATACATATTATTTAGAGAATGAATATCTATATTATCTTACTTCCTCCTTTGTCAACTTTAGTGTTTTTGGGGCACCTTTAATGATTTTTACCCCAAATACTATTCTTCTAGTCATTTATCTCACAATGTATGTGCTAATTTCAGATTTTTTAGTTAGCAACACTAATCTCTATTGGCCGGCATTTTAACCATTGATAATTATAATCTAATAGTGCTGGAAAAGCCAATACTGTCAGACTCATGGACCTGTTCTGTTGTGTTTTCTTCCCTCATGCGGCTGTGACCTAGTTTTCCGTAATGTTTAATTGTATCATTATGTTCAGGTGTGTCGTGACAATTATCCTCATTTGCCCTCCTACTTAAAGTGTAGTCTGTCCTGTCTTCATTTCTTCCGGTATTGTTGATGTGTACCTTGTGTTGTGCGTGTGCTCCTGCCTTCTGTGGATGTACCCTACTTGTGTATTTATTAAAGACTGTTTGAATTCATCTTCTTCTTCCTGAGTTCATTGTACGCCGCACCCTGTGACAGAATGCCAGACCAAGAGAATGGAATGGGCAGCGAAATTCTCTGATCTAGTTTCGTTTGCCCTTAGATTCGCCCGTATTGCCGTCACGTCCCCGTACGACAACGAGACCATGAAGTCCCTGTTCCGGATCAGGGCGAATTACCATTGCCCCGTGGACCTCCCAGACACCACCGGACGGAACTGGAGGGAGGCCATGTTTCGGTGTCTGGAGAGCATCCTACCCCGATCCAGAACACGACAGGACCCAGAGCCCAGCCCACCATCACCCCACTGCGTGGAGCAAGAGCCTGAGCCCACCGGTGACGGAGAGCCAGAGCCCGCTGCGACTAACGTGCTATCGCCTAATGGAGCGACAGAGCTGAGGATTGCCCCGGAGCCAGAGCCTGTGACGTCAGACCATGTGCGAGAGCCGGCTACAGTGCTCGCCACGGGGGAGAGCGTTATGGACAGCGACAGCGTAGAGGGAAGCTTCGCCCAATGCACCATGGCTGAGGGTGAGCCAAGCTCAGTGGACTGTTACTTGGATATATATGCAGACATGCCCCCTCTTCTCCCGCCTTCGTCTGAACTCTCTGCCTGCTCTAAACTCTCTTCCTGCCCTGAACTGCCTGCCTGTCCTGAAATGACCACGGAGGTCGTTTCCCCGTCACTGGCGCTCCCGGTGCTGGGAGTGGCCTTGTGGTGTGTGTGGGCAGCACACACCATTCTTAAACCCCCTGAACATTCTGAACTCCCGCCCAGCCTCCCTCTCCCACCTCCTCTGTATCAGTCCTCACCATCGCCACCGCTGTCTCCTGGCAGTCCCTCAGCTCACCCTCAGCCCACCATCTGTGCGGTGGGATAACCGCGGGTCTGCCAGTCTCCATCGGCATCGTGGCTGGAGGATCCCTTGTCTCCGCCTCCAGCCTCTGAGTCCCCGA
>NW_015546031.1:13762-17892 GCF_001515605.1 Sinocyclocheilus anshuiensis | reverse complement strand
CCCGGAGCCAGAGCCCATGACGTCAGACCAGGTGCGAGAGCCGGCTACAGTGCTCACCACAGGGGAGAGCGCTATGGACAGCGAGAGCGTGGAGAGAAGCTCCGCCACTCACCATGGCTGAGGGTGAGCCGAGCTCAGTGGACTATGAGATGGATATATATTGTGAAATGCCCCCACTTCTCCCGCTATCGTCTGAACTATCTGTCTGCCCTGAACTACCTGCCAGTTCTGAAACGACCATGGAGGTTGTTCCCCTATCGCGGGCGCTCCCGGTGCTGGGAGTGGACTTGTGGTGTGTGTAGGCAGCACACACCATTCCTAAACCCCCTGAACATTCTGAACTCCCGCCCAGCCTCCCTCTCCCACCTCCTCTGTATCAGTCCTCACCATCGCCACCGCTGTCTCCTGGCAGCCCCTCTGCTCACCCTCAGCCCACCATCTGTGTGGTGGGATCACCGCGGGTCTGCCAGTCTCCATAGGTATCGTGGCTGGAGGATCCCTTGTCTCCGCCTCCAGCCTCTGAGTCCCGGACTCCGCCTCGGCCCTTCAACCCAGCAGCTCAACCATGGCTCTTAGCTCCCTCCTCACCGCCGTGGCCCGTCAGTCCTTCGTCCCTCCGGCTCCGCCTTGGTCAGTCGACCATCCGCCACCTCGGGACTCCACTCCTCCAGCTACACCTAATCCCTCTGGCTCTGTCAGGCTCTTCCTTCCCTCCGGCTCCACCTTGGTCCTCTGTCGCTCTGGCTCCACCGTGGCCTTCCAGATCCCCGCCTCAGTTGCCGGCGCCATCTACTCCGCCTTGGCCCTCCGGATCCTTCCCCGTCGCCCTGGCTCATCGGCTCTTCTATCATCTCTGCCTCGGGCTCCACCACCACCTGCTCCACCTCTGTCAGTCGGCCCCCTGGAGTCAGCCCTACCTCCACCATGGCCCTTCCCTCCGTCGGCTCAACCGTGGGTCGCCTTCATGCCTGCGGCATGGGTCCCATCTGGCTCCTCCTGCTCTAAATCCTGCCTGTCTTCTCCCTGGCTCCTCCCTCTGTCTGATCCGCCCTGGATTCTGGACGTTTTCTTCCGTCATGTGCCTGTGACCTAGTTTTCCCTCGTGCTCGATTGTATCATTATGTTCAGGTGTGTCATGTCAATTATCCTCATTTGCCCTCCTATTTAAAGTGTATTCTGTCCTGTCTTCCTTCGTCCGTTATTGCTGATGTGTATGTTGTGTTGTGCGTGTGCTCCTGCCATCTGTGGATGTACCCTACTTGTGGATTTATTAAAGACTGTTTGAATTCATCTTCTTCTTCCTGTGTTCATTGTACGCCGCACCCCGTGAGAAATACGTTGTATGATAGCTTTAAGATTAATTCATACTGAAGAATTTAATTAAACCATTAAAACTATACTTCAAGCAGTCTCAGTTTTCTACTTCATTAAATTCATTTAAACTATAATCCAGCATCCTGTGTTCTACCTCAATTTAAATTCAAGAACTGTACTGGAATTTCTATGGCATTCTGTATGGCACATAAACTGTTAGGAAAGTAGCAGCTAGCAGAGTGTTTCTCTCCGAAGGAAGAGCTGTGCTCTGCAGTGCTAAAGCACCTCCTACGCAGCCTCCTGTCCTCCTCACACACAGATCTGTCAACACAGAGAGAACAGCTCAAACTGCACACAATCTCACATTCTGCCATGCTTTAATCAACCTATAATTCTAGATTTTTTTTCTCTCTCTTATATTTTCATAAATAAGCAGCAAGTATGTATTTCTGGGGTGCAGGGTGTCTAATGCCTTATCTCACCTCATGTGAGCTCAAAAACTTCACTGCTCAGACAAAAAATAATACAGGTTTAGAGCAATATGAAGGTGAGAAAATGATAACTGAATTTAAAAAATGTGTAATCTATTTGAAGTGTGTAAGGACAATGTTCAGTTGTTTGTGCTTATTTCAGTTGGAATTTTACACATCTTAAGATTCTGACAGGATTAAACTATAAATGCAGGCTGTGAAATGTGGTGTGGAGTCTTCACGCTTGTGTTTGTGAGTTTACGGTGTGTCGCGTTGAACTAGAGCGCTGTTCGTGTGGGAGGAAGAGAGCTCTTAGGTGGCCAGAGCTTCATGCTTTCAGCCCACAGCAGTTCAAATACCTACAACAACAGCTTAGAAACTCTCACTTGTGCTGGTTTAGATGTTACATGCATCTGAAGCTCTGAAGATCTTCCAGCAGGCTGGGTGTCCTGGTCTTAAAGCCTGTGCATTCAAGAGAAGAGCTAATCTACAGTCAGTGTCAACACCGAGAGATGATCTGAGATTGTGACCTCTAGAATTGAGTTACACTGACCTCACAACAGATGTTACCTGACCAGAAAAAAAAACACTGGGTCAGTGACGTGATATGCTGATATAATCATCTGTTCCTCACCAGTTTGCTTTAGACGTTTATTCATGTTTCTCATGTTTTTACCTTACATAATGAATCTCAACAAGTGTTTTGAGTATTTATGAAATGACACAAATATGACTTATGAAAAAAAAAGTGACGTGACATGTGGCCAAGTATGGTTACCCATACTAGGAATTAGTGCGCTGCGTTTAACCCATCCTAAGTGCACACACACAGCAGTGAACACATACACCATGAACACACACCCGGAGCAGTGGGCAGCCATTTATGCTGCGGTGCACGGGGAGCAGTTGGGGGTTCGGTGCCTTGCTCAAGGGCACCTCAGTCATGGTATTGAAGGTGGGAGAGAGTGCTGTACATTCACTCCCCCCACCTACAATCTCTGCCGGTATGAGACTTGAACCCGCAACCTTTGGGTTACGAGTCAGACTCTCTAACCATTAGGCCACGACTTCCCCACGACTTCTTGAGTAACGTTTGTATGCCAAAAAAAGTAAATGAACAAATCTCATTCTTGACTTGCAGGTAACAAAATGCCTCAATTTTGAAACTCAGCAACATACAAAGTACATTTAGGTCTAGTGAGTTCAGGTCATTCAAAACATTGAAGGTACTGGACAAGACTGTTTATATTAATAGCCAAGTCGCTGAGTTCATTATAATTTGATTTGTACATTTCCTGAAGAAAACTGTACTTTCTCATTCAAAAGTCATTGTCACAATGCTAGGATTTGTGGGTGGTTGTCAGGATGTTTATATGTGGTTGCTGTGGTCTTCTTCTGTGTAAGTCTACTGGATTTTTTCTAGAGTTTTCCATAGATTTATCATACTAACTAGATTCGCTCAGTGAACTATCAATCAAACTAACTGCAATTAACCATGTGATTTCCATGAGATACTACATCAGATGGCATCCTGTAAAAAGGCACTTGCCACCACTTTTCTATTTTGGGATGCATTCTGCTCTCAGCAAACTGATCAATGAATAATTGAGAGTCTTTCCATCACATGAACATCATAAAACAGCACACACTATCCTGAAGAAGAGCATTTTGAAGCTTGTCAGTCTCGTCATGATCAACACACTCCACATTTACACAAAGTGGGTTAATGTTTTTATTGTTGATTTGTTTTCATTTTTATTCAGAAGTTACATAACTCAGAGTAAATTGTATGACTGTATTAGGCATCCGGTTTTCCTCAAAAAGTTGCACTGTGAGTTTATGTGAGCTTTGTGGAAATTTTACATTGTTTACTCTTTTTTTTTTTTAGGTGAGACAGAGGCTACAAGGACTTTGTAAAGTTTTGCGCCAAAAGTCCCATAACACAAATGTGACCCTGGACCAGAAAACTAGTCATAAGTCGCTGGGGTATATTTGTAGCAATAGCCAACAATACATTGTATGGGTCAAAATTATAGATTTTTCTTTTATGCCAAAAATCATTAAGATATTAAGTAAAGATCATGTTCCATGAAGATATTTTTTAAATTTCCTACCGTAAATATATCAAAACTTAATTTTTGATTAGTATTCTTGTATTGTATAGTATTATTATAGTATTATTGATTCGTTTTTTTTTTTGCACCCTCAGATTCCAGATTTTCAAATTTGTATCTCGGCCAAATATTGTCCTATTCTAACAAACCATACATCAATGGAAAGCGTATTTATTCAGCTTTCAGAAATGTTAACCCTTATGACTGGTTTTGTGGTCCAGGGTCACAAATG
>NW_015546031.1:5480-12547 GCF_001515605.1 Sinocyclocheilus anshuiensis | reverse complement strand
GGGGTATATTTGTAGCAATAGCCAACAATACATTGTATGGGTCAAAATTATAGATTTTTCTTTTATGCCAAAAATCATTAAGATATTAAGTAAAGATCATGTTCCATGAAGATATTTTTTAAATTTCCTACCGTAAATATATCAAAACTTAATTTTTGATTAGTATTCTTGTATTGTATAGTATTATTATAGTATTATTGATTCGTTGATTTTTTTGCACCCTCAGATTCCAGATTTTCAAATTTGTATCTCGGCCAAATATTGTCCTATTCTAACAAACCATACATCAATGGAAAGCGTATTTATTCAGCTTTCAGAAATGTTAACCCTTATGACTGGTTTTGTGGTCCAGGGTCACAAATGCTTGTTTTCTATAGCAGTGGTTTGTTAAATATATGGTTATAAAAAATTACTGAATTGTCATTTCTATCAAACTAAAATTTCAATATATATTCATGTAACAGCTGGTGTTTAAAGTGAACACAGTAAAACCACGCTGACATATATTGTGATAGCCTAATGGTTAACTATTAAAGTACTGTAGCCTTTAACTGAAAAAAAGAAGCGTGCTTATGCTTATGTACTGAATGTAAATGCATAATGTACGTCAAATCTTAAAATCATATTAAAAAAACTGTACATACAGATAATAGCCTATTATGAAATTGAGGCCACTTAAAGGGATAGTTCACCCAAAAATGACAATTCTGTCATTAGTTACTCACCTTCATGTTGTTCCAAACCCATGAGACCTTCATTCATCTTCGGAAAACACAATTTAAGATATTTTGGATGAAATCTGTTAGCTGTCAGACCCTCCCATAGACAGCAAGGCTCATGAAACTTTCAAAGTCCAGAAAGGTACCAAAAACATCGTCAACACATTCCATGTGACTTCAGTGGTCCAAGCATAATTTTATGAAGCTATGAGAATACTTTTGTGAGTAAAAAACTGAAATAACGACTTTATTCGACAATTCCTTCTCTTCAGCTTCAGTTCAGGACGTACGTTCACGAGGGCACTTTGCGTCTTCCTCTGCTGTGAACAAGGTGCCAAGGCATCCGGGTACACATCAGCAGCGCGGCACGCATTGCGTCATAGTGCCCTCGTGAACTGAACTGAAGTTGAAGAGAAGGAATTGTCGAATAAAGTCGTTATTTCAGGGGTTTTTGGGTTTTTTTTGCGCACAAAAGTATTCTCGTAGCTTCATAAAATTACGGTTGAACCACTGAACACAAAAAATATATTAATTTGCATTCGGAACATGAACGAAGGTCTTACGGGTTTGGAACAACAAGAGGCTGAGTAATTAATGACAGAATTTGTTATTGTTGGGTGAACTATCCCTTTAAGTGAACACTCCACTTAAGAGAGCACACTTTCATGACCATGTTACTTTCTTAACACACATAAGTACTCGTTTAAAAGAAACCCACTTGGCAACAATATCCAATTAAAAGCTATACTTTAAAACACATTTTAAATTGTTATATTTTAATAATCTTTTGTTGTGATTTAAAGTAGTGCATTTTTGATGTGTCGACTAACATACTAAAGCACATGTAAAGTACTTATAATTTGAACTACAGTGTACGATTTGATATTACATTTAAAGTTAGAATATTTTATGCACTAAGTTGCAACTTCATTGTTACAATGTGCAATTTAATATATACTGTATTAAAGTATATTTAAATAGGCCTATATAACATATTTAAATAACAAATATTCACCTAAGTATAAAGCTACCTCGTTCTACCCTACATCTATTATGTTTAATATTCTTATAGGCTGTAAGGAAATGAGCTTGAAGCTCTTCAATATTTCAGGATCCGCGGTACGTCTAAAGGACCTGTTTGAAACATGCCCAAAACTTAAAACATCCGAATCCTCAGAGATATCAAACGTGTTTCCCAAGCAAACAATGCATGTGAAATCAACATCCCAGCACTGCAAAACAATTCCAGAAACACACAGTACAGTATTTCCTCCATGCTGTAAATCACAGTCCTGCACGTGCAATGCCATTTTTAGCACTTATTAGGCATGAAGCAGACATTGAAGCGCGTGTCCTACCGTAGCTCTCCTCGTCCATCTCCAGTGAACTGACTCTGACTCAGGAGCAGCGAAGATGTGTCTCTGAGCGCCTGAGGGTCTCTAACGTCGAGGGATCCACCTGCTCTCCTCTGCCCAGCCCATGCAGTCTCTCTCTGTTTAAAATTTGTCAGAACTGAATGTCTGTCTTATTTTAAAACAATATTAAAAGTAAAATAATCAGGAGCTCATCTTGTTGCTGCTGCTACTCAATGGAACTCCTCTCTCTCTCGCGCTCTCTCTCTCTGACTCCTGTGTGTTGTTTCGCAGCAAACAGTCATACTTTGTTGAACATCTGCTGATGGTGGAATGAACATTAAATGGATAGATCACCCACAAAAAATGAACATTTTGTCATCGTTTACTTACCCTCAGGTACTTTCAAACTTGTATGAGGGTCATGCTATCGAGTAATATTTTAGCGGTGGTTCATTAAAATCAAGTGTCAACACCTGTTTGTAATGCCCATTATAGTTAATAAATATAATGATTGGACTTAAATAATTTTCATCATAACATATCGTCTTATTTCTATCTTACACCAAGCATTTTCTCATGTCCCTGAGGCACTTCACTGAATTTGTGCTTAGAAAGTTATTGACAAAATGTGCACAGTGTGTCTATAATTTTAGGCAATAATGTAAGCATTTATCTGTGTTCTAAATATAAAAAAAATAAAAAAAAATCAAGATATTTTATAAAAAACAAACAAAGTTATGTCCCTCAGTCAGGGGCGTAGCCATCATTTCAGAAGTGAGGGAGCCATTTAATATATATTTTTATAGTTTTATTTTTTTCTAAAAATCAAATACATTGCTGGACGATAAACAATATTTTGTTTTCTAAAATATATATTTTTTCTATATTTTCCAATATGACAATTTTATGATTGGTTTATATACTATAATGTTTTTCCATTTTATCACAGAGTAAGGCAGAAAATATATGTTATAGTTTCTATAGGCTACTGTAATAAACGATATGTCAATTAGCACTGCATTATTCAGATATTTTATGTAATTATTACCTGGAGATGACTTGAAAAACACACGTAAACCATATATTGTCACATTCCTGTGTTTGTTGTTCATCCGTCAAAAACATTTCTGCTTTTTATTCAGCTGGTGGTCCATATTAGTTCTTCCACGTCACAAGTTATTCCTTCTATGAGTCTGTTTTGGGCTTTCTGTGTGAGAGCGCCCTCTGGCTTCGAGTATGAATGAAACATACACTGCATGAGAGTGTTTAGCGCTCCATAATGTTTACATCGCCGCTTTTTGGATACGAATATAGGTCCTGCATAGATTATCTTGTCTCTTTGCTTTTTAATCTAGATTTGTTCTCACTGGTCCTCTACGTGAACACACTTGCCCGAAAAAAAAGTGCGGGGGACGAATTTACATTTTCTTGAAAGTGCATTCTAGGCTCATGCCCTCAGTCTAAAACCAAACTAACCCCATACTTCTCAAGACTCCTCCCACATGTGACATCATTCACCAGAAATTACATCATTCGGGTCTCTTTAAAGGAGGAGTTCCAAATTATGTAAATGTGTATTGTTTTAACAAAATGACCGATCGTTTCGCTGGATAAGACCAGAGCCAGAGCCATAGAAAGAGAGAGTCCATTGGAGTGAACGGAGTTGTCACAACTCTCTCTCTCTACGGCTCTGGATAAGAGCCTTATTCCTCGGCTGGGATCGTGTACAGTGCTTTGAAGCTGCATTTTGACGTTCAAACCGTTGAAGTCCACCATTATATGGAGAAAAATCCAGTAATGTTTTCCTCAAAAACCTTGATTTCTTTTCGAATGAAGAAAGAAAAACAAACATCTTGGATGACATGCGGGCGAGTAAATGATCAGGCAATTTTGACTCTGGAATGAACTTCTCCTTTAATAATGATACAGAAAGATGGTTAATATTGTGCTTTTATTCACAAGAACAGAAGACGATGACACAGAGGTAATGTTCACAAGCAGCTCTTTATTCGCAGGTACGTCAGATTCAAGCGTATCAAGCAGGTAAATGAGTAAAAGATTTCGTCTGCTCTCTGGTGACAGCACAAACTAGAGATTACGCTTTGTAAAGTTTTAAATAAGGATATTTTTCTTACACAGAAAAATTGATTCACCTCAGAAGGTCTTTATTAACCCCTCGGAGCCGTGTGATGGATGGATGCACTTTTGGGCTTTCATTATAAAGCTTGGAAGAGCCAGACATTTGTTTAATATAACTCTGATTGCATTCGTCTGAAAGCAGAAAGTCTTGGCTTGAGGGAAAGTAAACCATGAGCTCATCTTCCTTTTTGAGAATGTTTCGAACCGTTGTACATGTTTTAATTAAGTTTTTTGGAGCGGTGTCGTTTTTTTATGTAAAAAACTATTTCAAGGCTTCAGTGGCTCTTAGCTGTGAAGAAACCAAATGTGACCCAAAAATGATGCTACGTCCGAACTGATTGCACTGTATTTTATGTATAATCATTTTTTTCTTAACTTTTAATTAATACATTTTTAAATAATTTTGAATTTTTTACATTCCTTGTTTTATTGTTGTGATTATTTTTGACTATTTTAGTTTCTTTTAATTTCTAATTTCTTTTATATGTAAAGCACTTTGAATTATTATTGAGTATGAGATGTGCTATATAAATAAACTTTGCCTTGCCTAACAACAACAATGGTGTAACTTTAGTCTGAATTCTACAACATTAAAATCACATGAACTCCTGGAAATATGGGCTGAGAAATATGACACAATAGTGTAAATACATATTATTTTCCACAAACAACAGTATTTGTCTCTATTAGTTTGTGATTTGTGTTGGACTGACAGAAACACAGGAAGTCTCTCTGTCTGGAGAAACATCTTCATCCTGATTATCTGAAACAGGAAACTGTCTTGTGTGTCTGATATTCAACTTCCTGAAGCCTGATATTCTCTGGAGTTCAGATTAAAACTCACACAAGAACAGCAACACTTTTCCATCATTACAGACTTGCACTGTGTGTGTGTGTGTGGACTCCAGGAGTTCACATTATATCCAAACCAACAGTCACTCCTTCCTTTCCTCTTGATTCCTTTATAAGCCACTGATATATAAACATTATCTCCACTCCATTCAGTCTCCCAGTAACAGCGTCCAGTCAGACTCTGAACACAGAACCTGATACCAATCAAATCTGTCTGGATGATCAGGATATGACTGATACTTTTCCACACGAGTCACTTTTCTGTTCTCCTCAGACAGAATGAGGTAACTGTTTGCTGTGTTTGGATCCAGTGTGAGATCACAGGCGTCTGAACACAACACACACATTACAACACACACATTTACAACTAAACTACAAACAAGAAAACTCTGTCTGATTGAGGACTTACATTTCTGGAGTCCTGATGTGATCCTGAACTCTCCTCCATGATCCACACTAGAAAACACACGTGATATTTCACTATATGTTTCCTCACAAGTACAGCTAAACAAGTACACTTATACACACATTGTTGCATACTGTGTTTTACAAAGTGTTTGTTGTTTTGTATTTGCCTGCATTCAACAGAGATCTGATCGTGATTGGTTCTGTTCTGTTTGGCATCGACTCATGAGTGAGCATCCTCTATTTGTGTTATACACACACCCATGTAATTGTACACATTTGTTTCATCAAAGCACATATGCCAGATCTCTCTCACACACACCTGTATAAACGATGACAGATGACGAGGTGTTTGAGAAAATGTTTGTAAACAGTTATTATTTTTGCACATTTGTTCAGTGACACTAGAAATGCAGAAACGACACACAGGCTTTTTTAAATTATTTGAAGTGTCTTGGAGACGTTGCCACAGTTCTTCTGGATTTAGTCTGTCTCAGTTTGTTCTGTTTCTTCATGGAATCTCAGACAGACTGGATGATGATGAGATCAGATCTCTGTGTGGAGCACTGGCTGTTGTCAGACTTCTTGTGCAAACAAAAATCTCACTGATTATTACAATTAATGGCAAAATGAGTGTTTGGAAATGTAAACTGATATTTCCTACTGACACAATAGAGCAATAGACAGAAATAACTGACTTAAAATCATTTTTTTAGCTGGTGAAAATACTAGTGTTCTAATAATTTTGGCCACCACTGTATGTATCAAAATGCCCTATCTATTATATAATATTAATTTCTAATGTCGCCAATAATTAGAGATGCACCGAAATTCCGGCTGTCGAAAATGAGTTCACTGCTCTGGTTTCACTTTCACGTGGTGTGACACTCTGCGTATTATCCCGCTCTATGCGTGTGCGCTCCGCTCAGCGCTCCACTCATTTACCGTTCATTAAAGCCCTGCACGGGCCTCAAATTTAGGCTCTAGCCCGGTCCTGGCCCGAGACGCTCAAGCCCTAGCCTACAGCTTATAAGAATTAACAGAGCCCGTCTTTTTTTCCCCTTCTCCCAAAACAGCTTATACTACTGTTTCAGCTATTTAAATAGTTCAGTTTTGTATGTAATAGCAAAGTGATTATATTTTGTTTTGTTTTTTTATGAAGTTAATTTAAAAAAACGTTTGGAGCATTTTTTGTTTGTTGAATATATGTTTTTGTTTTTTTTAAAGTAACGACCAAGCGGCCAGCGGCAGACAGTGAGCCTATGTTTGATCAATTTAGCCTTCTCAAACAGTTCAAGCATATAACAATGTTTAAACGTTAAACCTAGATAAATGTGCGCTATATCCAATAGTTTGCGCAGAGAGTGGAAGCTGAAGCGCGCTTTGCAGGACATTGAGGCGCCAGCGCGATCACTTGCATTTTTTGTTCAGTGGATACACCGTCATTTTTGCTCATAAAGGTAACATGTAAAGGGTCTACTTTTATTTGTGTGCACTCACAATATCAACAAAACGTTGTGCTTTAATAAAATAAAGAAATCAAACATGATGCGCTTTCTGCCGTCTCGTCTTGAACAGGAGCGCTTCACAAAAATGA
>NW_015546031.1:4586-5126 GCF_001515605.1 Sinocyclocheilus anshuiensis | reverse complement strand
GGCCAGCGGCAGACAGTGAGCATATGCTTGATCAATTTAGCCTTCTCAAATCATCACGACTTGACTAAAATAAAATCTATAGATATAAAACTGTTCAAGCATATAACAATGTTTAAACGTTAAACCTAGATAAATGTGCGCTATATCCAGTAGTTTGCGCAGAGAGTGGAAGCTGAAGCGCGCTTTGCAGGACATTGAGGCGCCAGCGCGATCACTTGCATTTTTTGTTCAGTGGATACACCGTCATTTTTGCTCATAAAGGTAACATGTAAAGGGTCTACTTTTATTTGTGTGCACTCACAATATCAACAAAACGTTGTGCTTTAATAAAATAAAGAAATCAAACATGATGCGCTTTCTGCCGTCTCTTCTTCTACAGGAGCGCTTCACAAAAATGAACCGAAACTCAGCGAATACATGCCTCACAGACATGATAAATATATCTATAGAAAGCTTTAAATTACTACTTAACGAAATAAAACAAAACAAAAACTCTTTAATTATGATCATAATCCGTAAAGATGCACTTCTCTCTAAAGG
>NW_015546031.1:3056-4347 GCF_001515605.1 Sinocyclocheilus anshuiensis | reverse complement strand
GACCAACAAGATGTAAAAGCTGCTGAATTTGCTCCCGTGGCTATTATGAAATAGTGCACATACACTAACTGGTTCTGCGGACGCAGTCGTCTTTGATTTAGGACAACTATTCACTGTCTCGCTGCCATAGTTTGACTAAACTATGACCATTCATTCCCTTTAAATAGACTCCTAATTATGTGCTGCCTAATGGTTTGCCAGCTGATGTGCCTTTGTATATTATAATGGAAAAACTAACAACCATCAGTATAATGACAGTTTTATTGTTTGCATAAAAACACTTCAATTAATTGAACGCTAATTGAACACTGGGTGTATTACAACTTTAGAATTGTAATATTTATTTGGTTCTGCACTTCTTCTTGCCACAGAATTACAATCGCATTGACTGAAATGTGAAGAAGGTTTTTTTGAACACTAATTGAACACTGGGTGTATTACAACTTTAGAATTGTAATATTTATTTGGTTCTGCACTTTTTATTGCCACAGAATTACAATCGTATCGACTGAAATATGAAGAAGGTTTTTTCACAGTGGTGGCCACTAGCGGAGTGAGCTGTGAACAGCGATAAGGTATAGCTAAGAGTGGTCCAGACTAACCTTACGAACGAATGACTTACAGAAGGTATACTTAACTAAGAACGTTTCGGGAAACACGTATTAACGTAAAGGTACAACTTAAGGCATAACTTACGAACGACATAGCGTTAAGAAGGTTTCGGGAAATGCAGCCCTGGTCTATGTAGCCACGATTTAGCTCTAAATTGGACGGGCTACGTGTAGTCTGCTTTTAGCCCACCTGGCGAAATCGAGGCGATCTGTGGTCTAATTTTAACGGCTTGGCTATAGCCCTATACCAGTAACCAGACCAGCGATGAGCATGGTCAAAATAGCCTTAAAATTGTTTACATGTAATTTTCGCCCACGCAGCTTCTTATCAAATGCAAGTAAACTTCTGAAACATTTAAATTAGCATTAGTTTATATTTTAATTATTTTACAGCATTATTAAATATAGCATTATTTATTATGCCAAAAATAATGCTAATTTAAATGTTTCAAAACTTTACTTGCATTTGATAATATGATGTTATGCATCCCACAAGCTGTTAAATGTAACATTCATACACATTATATGATATTGTTGATATTCGGCTGTCTTTCATTTTATAAATAAAAATGCAATTACAATTACAAATTGTAGCCCTACTGAGACATGACTACTGGCAACGCGAGACATGAGAGTTAGTAGAGATCAGTGTTGTGTTTTTTTTGTTTTTACACGAGAGA
>NW_015546031.1:0-2722 GCF_001515605.1 Sinocyclocheilus anshuiensis | reverse complement strand
CTGTTATGTTACATTCATACACATTATATGACTTTATTGATATTCGGCTGTCTTTCATGTTATAAATAAAAATGCAATTACAATTCCCAACCGCTAGATGGCAATTGTAGCCCTACTGAGACGACTGGCAAGGCGAGACATGAGAGTTAGTAGAGAGCACTGTTTTGTTTTGAATTTTGTTTTTACACGAGAGAGCACTAAGTTTACCTTTCGGAGAGCAGCGGGCAAACAACAAACGATAAAGGACATTCCTACTTGGTCTTGTAAGTATCTGTGTTTTCGTTTTGACGTCATTATTTATCTTTTTTAAACGAATTTTGTTTTTACACTTATTACACTTAATATTATTTGTTATCATGTTTAGGAACCGTGACATTTATGTGAAGGGAGCAGATCGTAGGTGATAGTGATCCGTGACTAGGCCCACAGTTCAGCACGCATGTGTTCAGAGGCTTAATTGCAAAATTTAATAGAGTAAAAGTTTTATCATTTGTATGTGTTTACAAACTCAATTGATTTTAAAACAGCGCAAGAAGAGCAAAGAGCAAACAACAGAACAAACACAGCTTTGACAAAGATTAATCCATATTCATTTATACAGTGAACACACTCAGAAGAATTGGAGAAACTGAGGAGGAGTTTCAACATCTGGAAAAGCAGTTGGAAATTGAAAAGATCCGGGCAGCAATGGTAAAAAAAAAAAAAAAAAACTCTCCAAAACAACATTTCCTCACTGAAGTTCTCATCTTTGACAAAGTCCATCATTTATTTTAATTATTATATTGACTTAAACTGCTGGAATAAAGAGTTTTAAAGGGTTAGTGATGGAAAACTTGCAGGTCAATGGGCATCAGTGTTTAAGGTTGGTTTAACACTTGTACACGGACACATACTACTACCCGCCTGACATTGGCATGTGTTATTCAGGTGTCAAAGTTGTGCAGAGTTGAAGGAAGAAACCTCAAAGACAGTGCCAGAAGGATGCTGGACAGGTAAAGCCTACAAATCTTGCCACATTAATCAAACATTGTGGTGTCAATACTCTAAGTTACAACGCAAATCAGAAATTAAAATAATTCCTTGACTGGTCATTTTGAAATGTCAAACTTTGTATGCAATTGTTAACCACCTCAATCTGTATTATATTTTAGGGTTTTAAAAAAATTCCCTCATGTCCAAATTCAACATGAAGGGGGGTGGTCCGCTACAGAAAGAGGCATTTGAAAAGACTGCACTGTTCTCGGTCATTAGAGGTATGTGTATAAAACACACAACATTTACCAGAGAGCTTCTCTTTTTTTAACACACTGAATGGTGATACACTATATATCTCGTTTTTGCTTTTAGTAGGCATCCAAGCAAAAGAGAATCACTCCCTGTCACAATTAGTGTAATTAAAGTAAAAAAAATTGTGTCAAGCTTTTCTTGTGCTTTTTTTCTTATTTGGCAGATGCTGTGATGACCAACTTCCTGGCAGCAACAGAGTTGGACTTGAGGAATGCAGTTGGGAAGCATTTAAGAAAAGAAATAAAACCAATAATTAATAATTTCCTTTAAGTTCACTATTGGTTGTTTTATTTGTTAAAATAAGTAAACCAACAAAAGGATTAATCTTTTTTTAATGTTGTCATTTATGTTTTAATGTTAAGTGTGATAACATGCTCTTGATTTGTAGGCTATTAGATTTTTTTTTCTTTTAAATATCTTAAGTTGTTAAACTCCAGATTTTTTTATCATAATATTTATATTTAAGTGTATTGTATTGTACAATTTTATTTTGTCATTAATTCTTTTGTATTTTTCTAATTTTGTATTGTCTTAAGTTGTCCAAGTTGTTAAAAATGTTATTTTTCTTAACCCTTTCGCACGTGAGTTTAAAATATTCTAGCTGAGCCCCCAGCGTTAGTTTTTTTTAGGCGACCATTATTTTAGAATGTGTCGCCTTATTGTTTCCATGGCGACGCGTCATGCTTGTCATGTGACACAACGCAGCCATAATAGATCTGTATGACACATGGATCGCTTTTATTTTGTTTTTCCTATTTTATTCAAAATATTCACAAACATGCTCACTATATTATGAAATATCTGATATTCCGATTCTGAAATATGTGCAATTAAATCTATTTGGTAGTTTAAAGTAAACACTTTTATATCGACCGTGTTAGTTGATCTGATGGGCGCCGCCATGTTAGTTCGCACTGAATCCGAGCTGTGGGATTTACAACACGCAAATTCATCCTCTCTTCCCGAAACACGTTAAAGTAGGTCTCCGGTAAACTAGGAGAAGAGCAGAGTAAACCTTATAGTTAACTACACAATCCGTATATGATATCAATAAAAACATGTCGTCAGATTATATTTGTAAGGTCTCCTTTATTTTTACCCCCCTCCACACACACACACACACAAAACAACGGCACTTTTAAGAGCCACGTCCGTCTTGTTAACCTGAACTTGTCTCTCTGTAGCTCGCTCGCTCTTTTCTAGCTATCTCTCTCTGTTTACATCTGTAGCTGTCGTATCTGTCCATCTTTGTTGTGAGTCTTTCTGGAGTGGGGGTTCAATCTTCAACTGGCTGGCAGGAGCCACCACTGACAGGTCATGTGACCTGCCAGTGGCTGGTGGCAGCTGCCAGTCTGATTCACTGGCAGCTGCCAGTATGATTCTGGCAGGTCAGTGGCTGGCTGGCAGCTTCAGGCAGCCGCTGTAGATCTGCGAG